>NC_054386.1:36890710-36948093 GCF_017654675.1 Xenopus laevis | reverse complement strand
TTTTGCGAAAGTACACATTCTAACCGAATCTAAAATGGTACCTATATCTGTTCTGCTCCAAAACTACTGATCGCAAGGCTCCCAAAGTTGGCGGTTTTGGTGAAAATATCTGAAAATTGCCTCAAGCTTCAACTTCCCAGCACCATATCACCCATGTATCGTTACGCACCAAGAAAAAAGCACCCTAAAATTTATGATTGCCAGGGTTCCCCAAACAAGTTTGTGGCCATTGTCATAGTTTACCAAAGTATCTGGCATTTAGAGGCCCCCAAAATGAAGTTAGCGCATGCAAACCAGTCCCGTGGGTAACTTCCAGCTAATGAAAGATCAACAAATTGACTGCATTTTGTGGCGGTAAAAACAGAAATATATGTTTTACCCCCCAAACCCATACATTTGGAAAGTACACTTTCTACAGAATCTAAAAATGGCGTACCCATGCCTATTGCTCCAAACTACTAGTCGCAAGGCTTCCAAAGTGTCGGTTTTGGTGAAATATCTTTGGAAATTGCCTCAAAGCTTCACGTTCCAGCATCGTATTGTCCATGTATCATTACCAGCATAAAGGCATCCTAAATATAAACTATATGGGTCTACTAAAACAGTTTGATAACCCAATGTTGCATAATATACCAAACTATGTGGGCCGCACAGAGACCCCAAATGACAATATGTATAGACTTTTCACGGCTGACGCGCTGGCGCTGCAAATATAACCACCCGGTGTGTTATTATGCGAACATTACCCACCTAACAGTACAGAGACCCCAGAAAACCATATATTTTCAGAAAGTACACATTCTGACGAATCCCAATAGGCGTAAATAAGTGTTTCTACTGACAAACTGCCCAAACTGCAAAGCAATGCTGAAACATAACGTTTTTTTATCAAATTTCGGAAAATCGTCCCAAAGCTTGAATTTTACCCCATTATATGCCCCATTTCGTAACGTATCAGCATAAAACATCCTAAATATGAACGCCAGGGGTCTACTGAACACTTTGATGCCCAATATGCATAGATATACCAAACTATGTGGCGCACAGAGACCCCAAATGACAATAGTGTATATACATTTTCACGGCTGACGCTCTGGCTGCTTCAATTTGAGCACCTGGAGTGTGTATTATGCGACATTAGACCCCCTAACAGTACAGAGACCCAGAAAACCATATATTTTCAGAAAGTACACATTCTGACGAATACAATATGGGTAAATAAATGTTTCTACTGTAAACTGCCAAACTGCAAAGCAATGCTGAACATAACGGTTTTTTTGAAATTTCTGAAAATCGTCACAAAAGCTTGAATTTTACCCCATTATATGCCCCACATTTCGTAACATATCAGCATAAAACATCCTAAATATGAACGCCAGGGGTCTACTGAACACTTTGATGCCCAATATGCATAGATATACCAAACTATGTGGCGCACAGAGACCCCCAAATGGATATATAGTAAATAAAATTTACAAGGCAAAACAAAATAAGGCAGTAAAGAGTGAAATGCAAAAAAATCCAATAAAAACCACAAAAATCGATGTTTTTTTTTCCAGACTAGTGTTATCGGCCGTCAGAATCACAGTTTGAATATTTTAGCTGGGCCAAACAGGTTATACGGCTAGAAACAAGTGAACACAACATACGCAGAGCTGAAAATGCAATAAAATGGCTAAAAATTCAATAAAATGGCTAAAAATGCACCAAAATACCCAAAATTGCAAATATAATCACCGAAATAACATAAAAAAGATATTGCACAGTACGGTTAGCGAATACGCTATTCGTAATGGCAATAAAACATTTTTTTCAGCCAAAAAAAGAAACGATGCGATAAGAAAAAAAAAAAAAGCCACAATGCCATGTATGTGCGTGTGTACAAATGGTAAAATTACATGTTATGTGCGCGTGTGTGCGTGTGCACATGTGTGTAAGTGCAGTGAGTGTAAGTGACCCCCCCAATCCCCAAAAATGTATGTGTAAGTGTGTATTACTGTAATAAGTGTGTTTGTGTGTGTAATTGTTGCACTAACCTGAAAAAAATCGCTGGAGACTGTTGCAGGCGATCTGGAAGGGCCTCAGGAAGAGATCTGCGACGTCCTCTGTGTGCCTGTGCTGTGGGGGCGGAGATATCCAGCGCGGTGTAGGCTGCAGCAGCAGGACACGTAAGTTACACGTGCCTGCTGCTGTTTTTGGGCCCCTGGGCGATCGCGCCCCAGGGGCCACTCGATCCCCTGCTCTGCTCGTTGCCTAGGGGCAGGGGATCGATGCGGAACGGAGCGAGCGGCTCTAACAGCCGCTCCTCCGCTCCAGAACCCGGAAGTGCTGCAGAACGTAGAATCTACGTTCTGTGGCATTTCAAGTTACTTTTCACAGAACGTAGATTCTACGTTCTGTGGCACTTAAAGGGTTAATTTATTTGACTTCTCTTTCTGACCTGGCTATCAAAATGGGGGTCACGGAGTAGAATTTTTTTTTGCCTACCAGTCTTGAACTGCAATGTTCACTCACATTTAGCTACCTACTGCCTGTTAGTATCCATAGTGAAACCTGCAAAGGGTTCTGCCAGGGAGTTTGTAGGAGGCTGTATAATAAGTTTGGACCACTACTTATTATGCACCTTCAGGTCTATAGATTTAAGTAGCATTGGTTTCTATTCAACTGGAGCCAGTATGCAAATCCCCATGTGCTGGTTTATTTAACGCCTGAATACATTTGGCACTGTATGGTGACTGTATACGGAGTATGGTGCAGTAAGATTTTCTTCATCCAAGAGCTGAATATGTACAAATGACCATGTGCTTTTGATATACATAATATTCTGTTGCATAACAATATTCATTGCAGAGCCAGTTGAACATATATTGTCATGTGTACATCACAGTTTTATGTGTTTTGTTACCTATGCAGCTAACTTGTTTGATGACCTGAAGTTCCCACACAATAAAGCAGACACCCTGTGCACTAGTTGGCTTTTGGTCTTTTTTGTAGCATTTGTTATAATCTGCTTGCTTGGACCATATTCTTCTTTATCTTCGGTTTACAGACTTGATGCAAGAGAGTGGAGCTGAAGGAGCATGTAGAAGAGCTGGAGCATCGTTGTATTCAGCTGTCAGGAGAAACACACTATTGGTAAATTCTAGTGCTAATTGATGGTTGTATAGAAATAAAATTATTGCTAAGCCTGTAATGATGTTAGGTCCTACCTGATAGCGCTTCAGTAATTGATGGGCCTCAACTAAAACTAACATTTGTGCATTCTGTAGGTGAATACATTGCACTTTATCAGAACCAGAGAGCCATACTGAAGCAGCGTCACAAGGAAATGGAGGAGTACATTAGCTGACTGGCTCAGGACAAAGAGGAGATGAAGGTGGGTGTTACGCTAGCAGTGTCTGAGAAGATACATGTGAGAGTCCATTTTCCTCAGGACAAATAGTTGAATAATGCAATCTTTCTGATTTGTAGGCTAATCTGCTGGAATTGCAAGTTTTGGTCATGTGACTGGTAACTGAGCACAATGAATGGTACAGGAGGTCCATGGAAGCAACCAGGGTCCCCAGACAGGGTCAGAAGAGTTCCCAGCAGAAAACCCTATGGAACTTGAAGGAAAAGAGAATGGAGGTAAGCCAGGGGCAACAGAGGTTTCTGTTTAGCCAGGGGACAACAGAGAGTGAGCTCTAGTACTGTAGAGGGATATTGCTTCTATCTCGCTTATCCTAACTCCTATTCCTACATTATTTATCTAATCACATTTTGCCTCATTGTAGCTCTGGAGGAAGTTCTGCTTAGAAGAGGATGGGAGACGGGAAGTACAGTCATTGCCTCATTTGGCAGCTCCTCAGGAACGACTAAACCCCTGGATCAGAAGACCCAACCACTAAACAAATTATGCATGAGATACAGAATCCCCAGGAATGGCCTGGTGCCATGCTGCAGAATCCACGCATCCCCTTTTTCTACCGTGCTGACTAAAATGACGAGGTCCGAATTATGGTGATTTGAGGGAGAAGTTGACCGATGCATCCCTCCTTTTCCCATGCCAACGCCTGCTTGTGCTGGGATTCATTTTCTCCAAGGACACATTAGAAACCATTGCTTTGGGATGGGGGAGTGCTGGAGATTGGCAATTAATGGAATGGATGTGGAGAACTGTTGCCTTTCTGTACTGAATTTTGGGTCCCATAGTGAATAGTTGGTGAAATGTGGAGTATTTTCTTCCACCCAAGGGAACCCCTGTATTGCACAGGCCAATGGGTTATACCATTCAGTGCAGATTTGTTTCCACACTCTAGTTTAAAGCTGCTATTTTCACCTGCTACCCTTGGGGGAGGGGGCTCAACCCCATCCACTTGAATAGTCAGTCTTATTTCTGGATTTTCACATATCTGAAGCACTACTGTTTGATATGATGTTGACCACAAGAAGAATGGTGGTTTAGAAATGAGGTGGAGGTTATACTGTTAGGGGGAAGGCTGTTCAGGCAGAACAAAAGAGATATGACCATGTTGATTTGTTCTCTGTTCATTCTCAGATAATAAGTAATCCTTTGGGGAAAAATGTGTTATTCTAGAACTTTGGGTAAAGGCAGGTGATTGACGTTGCTTGTAAGTATGCAGTCCAAGGAAAATCTCTTCTCTTGCATGGCGTTGATCTCATACACATGGGAAGAGTTTTTGTTTTTTTTAACAGCTGCAAAAGTTAAGGATTAAGGATTTTTTAGCTCAAAATGGTCAATGAAAGATATAAGTTAAAGTGCAGATAGAAGTTGTATCCAACCTCAAGTCTTTCTAGGGGAAATTCCTGAATGAAACTGATATATCTACGGTCGACTGAACCCAGTACATTGTCAGACACATTGTGCAGCCTGAACTGGTATCATTACAATCAGTCTGGCTTCATACAAGGCATATGGAGGTTGTTTTTAAATAAGGAGTAGCAGAAGACTTAGACCTAAGCAGTGGATAAAAATGATATACTGACGAGCATTACATGAGCAGAAGCATATTTATTTTATATTTGAAAGTAGTACACATTGAGGTTTTGAGGAATTTGCACCTTGCCATTCTCTCTGCTTAAAGGGCCATATACCATATGACCGTGTACAATGTCTCAGAGTGTCCTGGTTAATTTTTCACTTTAACTGTTTTAGATTTCATGATGTTGGCAGTTTTTTTAATTCATGCATATATCTTGAATGTGTAACTTTTTGTGCCTCCTGTTGTTTGACCCATGCAAAACTGCAAAAGCTTAAAGGATCAGTAACATCAATTTTTTAAAACAATAAAAAATTGGTTAGTATAGAACGAAAAAAAACACAAAGACACATATTAAACTTTTAAATCGCTAAGTATTTAGTATTCAAAAATAACTTACCCAAACTGCGATTGAGCTCCTCTTCAGAAAAGGCGACACGGCCACAATCCATCATGCGGCGCTCGATTTCTCCTCCCTAGCTATCTCCTATAAGGAAAGCAGGGAGGAGAAATCGAGCACCGCACAATGGATCACCGGATTGCCTTTTCTGAAGAGGAGCGAGCGCAAGTGGAGTTTCGGTTAGTTATTTCTTAATAAAGTTAACGATTTAAAAGTTTGTCCTTGTTTTTTCCGTTCTATACTAACAAAATTCTAAAAATTGTTCGACCATTCGATAGTCTAAGTACTGTCTCTTTAAAAAAAATGGTGTTTTAGTCTAGGTCTCTGTATGTACAGTATAAATAACAATACAGGAAGTGCATATATCCTTATAGAACATTGAAGTCTGCACAGGACTCTTCAGTTTTATTGCAAATATGATGTACAGGTCCTCCCCATGCCACGACAAGCACTTCTGCTCAAAATGTGTTATGCCCATGTAACAGTCAGTTGCGCTCCTGCAGGGTATAGTAAACACCCAGATGTTATTCAGCTGGCATGAATGGTTTATGAGCTGTGCAGGTATATTTATCAAAGAGTGAAGTTAGAGATCACCACAGTCCACTAGTGTGAAATACCGCCTCTCTCCATTCATTTCTATGGGATTTTTAAAGGCGTATTTATGAAATGGTAAATTTTCAATTTCACCCTTTGATAAATACACCTTTAAAAAACCCCATAGAAATGAATGGAGAGAGGCGGTATTTTCCTCTAGCAGACCGTGTTGATCTCTAACTTCACTCTTTGATAAATATACCCCATAGACTAACCAGTGACCAAGTAGTGTACAATATAAAGAGTAGAACTTCTGTGTGTACTCAGGAGCAGAGAACAAACAGCTTATTGTATATACAGGCCATTCCTTATCTATTATTCACATTTATAGATAATAGTGGGTACATAGATTCCCAAGGTAACTTTTACATCAAACTTTGTTTTAAATAGTAAATTTGGCTCTGACTATTCATTATTCAAGAACACGGTTCAGCTTCGTCAGCAAATAGAAAAGCTGTTCCCCGCCCCTAGAATGGCTGGATCTCCCAGTTCAAGTTTTGGGTTTCAGTGGAACATATGGGATCTAAGAAGAAGAAGACTCCCACAAAGCAGAACTTCTATAACCAAATGGTTAAAATACATAGTGTTTATTGATGGTAACACACCCACAAAATCACATCTCCCCTTGAACAAATTACTTATTTTTCCAGTTGGTGAAAATGAAAATTTAATATAAGCTTCAGCATACTGAAATAAGAAATTTTCTAAATACAGTTAATTTAAAATTCTGTACCGTTTCTGAAATAATCAAGTTTATCATCACTATTCCTCTCTCAGCATCTCATTCTGTCTTCATTCAGGCATTGGGTGTCAGATGAATGATCCAATATACCTTATGGGGGGGGGGGCTCCTTTTTCCTAGAAGATGTATTAGAGCTCCCTCTATTAAAACTACCGGAAATCCTGTCTCTCTACTTGAAGAATTTGTGTAAAAGGCAGTTATTTTTGTTTGTACTCTAATCAGTTATTTGAGTGAGCGCTAATACATCTGCTAGGAATGGGAGCCCCCTATAAGATATATTGGAATTGGATCATTCATCCGACACCCAACTGCTGCATGAAGACAGAATGAAGTGAAAGAGATGCTGAGAGAGGAATATTTAAAACTTGATTATTTCAGAAACGATGCAGAATTTTTAATTGACTGTATTTAGTAAGTTTCTTACTTCAGTATAAGGAAGCTTATATTAATTTTTTATTTTTGCAATAGTTCCCCTTCAATATGTTCAACGGTCTCCAGTAGTTCACCTTTAAATTAACTTTTAGTACAACATAGACACTGAGACAAGTTGCCATTAGTCTTTTTTTTTTTGTTTTTTTTCAACAGCTCTCCAATTGGAATTTTAGGGACCAGTTTATCCTAACAACCAGGAGAGACTCGACTATGACTAGGAAAAGCCTGAATAGAAGAAATAAGGGGGAAAAAATACATCATAACATTTAAGCCTCATAGAGTGATCGTTTTTTGTTGCCGAGGTTAGTGCCCCTCTTTTAAAGACCAGTAAGAGGCTGAAGTAGAAGAGAAATCATTTAAAAACTACAAAAATGAAGACCAATTGAAAAGTTGTTCAGAATAAGATCATCCTAGAAAGTACTAAAACTTGACTCGGAGGTGAATCAACTCTATAAGACATGTACGTGTAATTATTTTCAGCGGTATCTGTATAGCTCTTTATATTCTGACACAGTGCAGCAGAAGCCATCTGGAGGAGAACGGTCTTCTGCTTCATAGTTTCAGCAATCAAAACCAGAGAATAGAAAGGGATACTGTATATGGCTTTCGGTAGCAATGACATTGGTAATTTTCACATTTCACCCAAGCTCTTAGAATAAGCTATGAATGTATATTGAGGACAAAGGAGCCCGTCTGCTGCGCAACCTTAGGGTGGCAAATACTTACTGTGTATATAGGATCTCTGAAATGCATGAAGCAATGTTTTCTTGTTCAGATGTTAGTTTCCATAGAGCACCATAGAAGAGAAGAGGATTACAATACCACAATAATCAAACACACACACACTGTGTAATTATAGGATAAGCACCATCTCCTTTATAACTGTCATATAACACATTAGCCTGTTATATTATATGATCATCTTATTTAAATCTCCAGGGACGTAACTGGGACATCCCAGGCCCTCCCCACCCACCAATACTGTTGTAATTAATCTCTCTGGGTCCCTCTCTCCCTATATTTAAGTCACTGATGATCTCTCAGCTCAGAAAAGAAAAATGATTGTTTAAAGCAATAATATTAAAAGTATTGTATAATATTTATATATACCCTTATTGTAAACTAGTAGGACAACAGAGACCACCAAGGCAGCAGCCATGTCCGACCCTGGCCATACACGAGCCAATATAAGATGCAGACAGATTAAGTCGCCAGCTTATTGGGCAGTGTATGGGGCCCTCCAACAAGTACCCCCCGATTGATATCTAGCAAAATTCAGGCAGATGTCAATCGACCAGGTTAAAAAATCCTGTTGGCCCTACATGCGGAGTTGGATCTCTGCATGTAGGGCCACCTTTAGACTTATCCCCACCAGATACTGTATATCATGATCAGGGTAAATGAAAGTCTTCATAGACGTTAATACTAAAGCTTGCTTGCCCTATAGAATATTGTGAAAAGGAATGTATAGGCCACTTCTAATCTCATTATGTGACTATGGACCTAAAGTACTATCAATATCTTCCTCATGACCTGCATCTCTATTGCACAATTGCCTTTTTATAAGGGTGGAGAACAGAGGAAAATTACTTTTACAGTCTGCCATAAAGCACCAAGTATTGGGAAACAAAGGAAGGAAGGAGGTCCCCGCCCCATAGAGCTTCACAGTCACAATCTTAAGGGGGAAAAAATTAACAATTAGACTTTATAGGGGTAATTTACAATGAGGAACAGAGTGCTACCAAGCCCAAAAAGGGCTGCAATCAGCCTTTTTTTGCACACTGTGCAAAGTGCAAAAATAGATTTTCTTTAAACCCCTGCACCCTGCACAGCCAGGGTCGGACTGGGACAACCAGTGGGCCTGGTCGACCCAGACGTGTTCCCCACGTGATACCTTGTGCACTGCCCGCTTAACCTCCCCCCAGGGAAACAAGGCACACGCCCCATTCTAAATTTACAAGGTCACTTTGTTGTATTCCTAGGGTACAGGTCACGCCTCCAGCATTGTGCTGTGCCATAAACACATTTATAGCTAATGCTACATTTAAGAAGCCGCTGCTAGATTTACTAGACATATTGGGAATATTTTACTTGCATCCCCTCCAGTTGATACTGGACTACAGCTCCTAGCAGTTGTGACAAGTGAGAGTGATGGAAATTTTAATCCAATCAGAGGCGACATCTGCAGGTCAGATTTAAAGGTGTGGTTCACCTTCAGGTTAACTTCTAGTATGTTATAGAATGGTCAGTTTTAAGCAACTTTTCAATTGGTCTTCATAATTTATTTTTTATAGTTTTTGAATTATTTGCCTTCTTCTCCTGACTCTTTCTAGCTTTCAAAAGGGGGTCACTGACCCCCTCTAAAAACAAAACCTCTCTAAAGCTACACATTTGTTATTGCTACTTTTTATTACTCATCTTTCTGTTCCGATCCTCCGCTATTAATATTCCATATTCTAATTCAAATCAATGCATGGTTGCTAGGGTAATTTGAACCCTAGCAAAAGAAGCTGCTGATTAAAAAGCCAAATAACACAAAATAATAAAAACCAATTGCAAATTGTCTCAGAATATTGCTCCCTGAATCATACTAAAAGTTAACTCAAAGGTGAACAACCAATATTTGCAATATTTGGGGCCTGTGCTTGCAGAATGTGTATGAGGGTCACAAACTCTCTCTCCCGAATCCCTTCTTCTCTCCTTTCCACAAGCAGCCTGACTAATCTGGGCCAGCCATAGGAGACAACACCCTTCCTTGCCGCGGAGAGAGTGCCTAAAAAATTATTTGCTGTTGGGCCCAGCAATATTTAGTTAGCCAATGGCCTTCTCATTTGTCCTTAAAGGGAACAATGATGCTTTGACTAGAAGCGTCACATCAGGCTATGCAGATATATAAAGTAGTTGAAATACCTAGTCTGCCAGTGATGCCCACTGGCACATGGACTAGCCTGCGGACTGCGCCTATGTCACTGCTACCCTGGCAAAAGCCCAGAAAACAACAAAACCTATTCAGTGCTGAGAGCACCGTTTCACCTACAGTTTATATTTAATTGCAGTCATTCCAACTACTTGCATATAAATCTCTAACGCCTGGGCCCCCCTGCAGCCACCATGATCTGCTTCCCCTCCTTCAGGCCCACCAGTCTGCCACATGGACATAAGTGGAAATATCTAGGGTTTCTTACAAAATGATAGGCCGTTACCCAAAGACATGGATTCACGTATATACCTGTATATATATATATATATATACAGTCTGTTGAGTGAGCGCACTCTTACCGGATTTCAAACGAAGTGGGTGCGTTGGTCAAAGTATTCTTGTACACAGTAGTAAAAGGACCCGCACTCCAAGTTTTATGTGAAAAAAGTGCTGAATTTTATTCACACATGCATATCCAACGTTTCAGTCCACACTGGGACCTTTCTCAAGGACAAATAGCAGGTGCATCAACAAGTGTTTAAATCCCTTTTGAAATTGGCGCCAAGCATGACGTCATAGGCAAGAAAAAAATCCCACAAGAAGCAAACAGTACATTCGTATAGTGCTTGTTAACAAAAAAAGCGTAATACATACATTTCACCACTAGGTGTCACCTTCGTGCTGATGGTGGCAGTGTTCATTTGTGACAAATGTGTCCATTTAAAAAAACATTTAGTATCCATTCAAGAAGTGCTTCTGAATGATCTGCAAAATTATACAAATGTATCTACGTTACTTATTTTAAGGCAAACATAGAAACATCATGGTATCATATATAATGGTAATGCATAGCTGCTACATTCGCATATTTAAAACATTTTTTCGTTTATTTCTTATGCATTCAATAAACTTTTAATTTATAACCAACTCTCTTTTATGTCTCTATTATAATTTGCCTTCACACGATGTTGACAGGAGAGGCCTAACTCATGTGAGGAAGCTACTGAGCACCAATTGCCCATTGAGACCTTTAGGTGTCACACACCCCAATTCGTGTATCCAAAAGGCTTCTTTTTGTAAGAGGATTTTACCAATGTCACCCCCTCTGGCTCTAGCTGGTACATGTTCGATTGGCATGCATCTAAATGCTGCTGGGCTATGTTTTGCCTCCGTCCAGTGTCGGGCCACTAGCTGCTGGGCAATGTCCTGCTTTTTGCCCTTAGCTTTGTCTTCCCTTTCTGGGTCTAGTGCTGCCCTGATACTTGCTCTATGCATGCCAATCCGCTCCTTGAGCATTCTTACAGTCTTTCCACAATAAATCAGCCCACAAGGACATTTAATTATGTATACCACGAATGTGGTTGTGCATGTCATCTTGTGCCTAATGTTGTAACGTTTCCCTGTATGCGGATGGAAGAAATGGTCCCCCAAAATAAGGCTGCTGCACATCACGCATCCTGAGCACTTATAAACTCCTGGCCGGGGTGATAAAAAATGTTGTACATGTGCGCTAGAATATTTATCAGTGGGATCGGATGGACTAAGAATCTCTTTTAGTGAGTTCCCCCGTCTGTAGCTGAATTTGGGTTTATGCGGTAATTTTTTACCTAGCACATCCTCGCTTTTGACCAATTCCCAATGCCTTAACACACATTCACGAGTGAACTTAGAACTCTCACCATACTGGCACACATAATACATGTCACTTTTGTCATTTTGTCTACTGGCTTCATTGGCCTCTAGTAGAACTTCATCACGATTAAGGCCTAGCGCCCATTTCTTTGTTTCGTCAATGAGAACACTTGGATAGCCCCTGAGCAAGAATTTCTTACACATTGTATCTATGTCTTTTACCCTCTGACTCTCTTCACTGTCAATCCGTATAACCCTCAATAACTGAGATTTCGCCAATGAGTCTAAGAGATGTCTAGGGTGATTACTCTGGTAATGTACCAGAGTATTTCTGTCAGTGGGTTTCACGTATATACTCGTCTGTAGGGAGTCGGCAACCTTATATACTTTGACATCCAGAAATTCAATACTACCAGTGTCATATTTTAACGTCAGTCTTACGGGGTTATCTAAACTGTTTAAGTGTTCTACCAGGTGTTCTAGCTGTTCAGTAGAGCCAGTCCATACAAAGAATATATCATCGATATAGCGCCTAAAAAAAGCGCCATATCTCCTGAACAGTCCGTGACTTAAAATACACTCATCCTCATACATATGCATGAATGCATTAGCATATGAAGGTGCCACTTTTGATCCCATCGCTGTCCCTGTGCGTTGCAGAAAAAACTGCTTTTCAAACTTGAAGTAGTTTTTAAAAAGTATAAAACGCAACAAGGACAGGATAAATTCACAAGGGGGGCCATTATAGTGCCAATTATCTGTGATTAGCCTGCGTACAGATTCTATCCCTTGCTCATGCGGTATGCAGGTATACAGGCTCTGGACATCCATTGTAACCAGAGTGAGCCTAGACACAGGTATATCTATACTCTTAATGACCCTCAGGAAGTCATTTGTGTCCTTTAAGTAACTACCTATCTCTTGCACACAGGGCTGGAGATGATAATCAACAAATTCCGCTATTTTCTCATTAAGGGAACCATTGGAAGATATTATAGGCCTTCCCGGTGATGTCTGCAAATTTTTATGTATTTTAGGCAAAGTGTAGATGACCGGCCTGACAGGGAATTTAGGCAAAAAATAGTCGAACATGGTTTTAGAAATGTGACCTTCGTGTAACCCGACATCCAAAATGCCCTTTAATTCATCAAAAAAGGAAATGGTGGGATCATATGTCAATCTTTCATAATTTATAACATCATTAAGCTGCGTCAATAATTCCGCTTTGTAGTACTTGTAGTCCAGTACCACCACTCCACCCCCTTTATCTGCTTTCCTGATAATGATATCTTTATTCATTTTGAGTGATTTCAAGGCATTCTTATGCTCTACTGACAAATTACCTCTACGTACATTTCTGGTCTTATACCATGCTGACATTTCTAAATCAAGCATGCGGTTAAACGTCTTAATGGAGGGATTGGTGCTGATAGGGTCAAAGTCACTCCTTGATTTGAACCTTTTAGCTACATCTTTACATTGCAAAACCGTCTGCACATTCGTTGTGGTCACATCATCAGTTGTCTCAGCAAGTCTATTGTCCTGTAGAGAATCCAATCTTAAATCCCCCACACCCTTGTCCACTCCAAAATGTTCCTTAAGGCGTAGCTGAGTGAATGGGGTTAAACTCACCGATGGAACGAATCCAAGTCCCCTCTGTAGCAGAGCCTTTTCTGCCTCCGTCAGGCGATATGCTGATAAGTTGAAGATCATATCTTCCTCTTCTGTTTCTGAGCTTGCTGTGCGCGGGTTGTGATGGGAGCTGCTACCGCTGCTCCTTTTGCCCCTGCGGGTGGTCTTCCTGTAGTGCTGTGGCCCGGAATCTCTTCGCTCCTGCCTTGCGCCCCCTCTCCTACTCCTAAAAAAGACGGAGAGGGAGAAGCTGCCGGTCGTGGCGGTCTGTTCTGCGGCGATCCGGATCTGCTCCTTTCACTTCCGCTGCTGCCGGTTCCACTGCCGTCTCTCCTGAACGCAGGTCTGCGCATGCGCCAATCCGCCTTTCTTCTCCTGGGTCCTAGCGCACCTCCTTGTTGCCACCGGTAGATCGAACCTTCCCTATAGTCCTGCTGCACTTTGAGCTTCTTGGAACTCTTGAAGGCAAGTAACTCAGCTCTGTATTTGGCGATTTGAGAGTCTAGTTTTTCAAGCCAATCTGTGTCTTTATCACTTCTTAAGATGCTGGTGTTGGCTGTCTCAAAGGTGCTTAGCTCGCTTTTTACTAGTCATAGTTCTCGACCCACTTCTTCCACAACTAGCAATATTAAATCCAGGGAGCAACGATCTAGTATATTGCACCACCTCTTGCAGAATTCCGGATTTGCCCTCCCAATGGTTGGTGTGTTGCTGATTCGAAAACCCCTGGGGATTTTCTTTTCCCTGTAATAGTCAGACAGGGAAACACCATGCAGATGTAGCTCTAGTTCCTTCCTTTTCAGTCGCAAAATCTCGTGATATACTTCCTTAGCACCAAGCTGCCCAAACGTTTCCTCATAGGCTTCTGGAAATAGAATACTTTCTATGTCCTGGTTGGTGAAATTCTCCCGCTGTGTGTAGGAAGAAGGAAATCCACTAGCCTCCATGCTAGTCAATTCAATACTTCACCGGGGTGCTGGACACAATTATTAGGAAAAGATTTCCTGTATATACAGTCTGTTGAGTGAGCGCACTCTTACCGGATTTCAAACGAAGTGGGTGCGTTGGTCAAAGTATTCTTGTACACAGTAGTAAAAGGACCCGCACTCCAAGTTTTATGTGAAAAAAGTGCTGAATTTTATTCACACATGCATATCCAACGTTTCGGTCCACACTGGGACCTTTCTCAAGGACAAATAGCAGGTGCATCAACAAGTGTTTAAATCCCTTTTGAAATTGGCGCCAAGCATGACGTCATAGGCAAGAAAAAAATCCCACAAGAAGCAAACAGTACATTCATAGATGTTTCTATGTTTGCCTTAAAATAAGTAACATGTAGATACATTTGTATAATTTTGCAGATCATTCAGAAGCACTTCTTGAATGGATACTAAATGTTTTTTTAAATGGACACATTTGTCACAAATGAACACTGCCACCATCAGCACGAAGGTGACACCTAGTGGTGAAATGTATGTATTACGCTTTTTTGTTAACAAGCACTATACGAATGTACTGTTTGCTTCTTGTGGGATTTTTTTCTTGCCTATGACGTCATGCTTGGCGCCAATTTCAAAAGGGATTTAAACACTTGTTGATGCACCTGCTATTTGTCCTTGAGAAAGGTCCCAGTGTGGACCGAAACGTTGGATATGCATGTGTGAATAAATTCAGCACTTTTTTCACATAAAACTTGGAGTGCGGGTCCTTTTACTACTGTATATATATATATATATATATATATATATATATATATATATATATATATATATATATATTTGTTTTAAATAAACAGGTATAGGATCCGTTATCCGAAAACGTGTTATCCAGAAAGCTCAGAATTTACGGAAAGGCAGTCTCTGTCATGGGAAAAAATGAATCAGTTAATAGTGCTGCTCCAGCAGAATTCTGCACTGAAATCCATTTCTCAAAAGAGCAAACAGATTTTTTTATATTCAATTTTGAAATCTGACATGGGGCTAGACATATTGTCAATTTCCCAGCTGCCCCAAGTCATGTGCTCTGATAAACTTCAATCACTCTTTACTGCAAGTTGGTGTGATATCACCCCCCTCCCTTTCCCCCCCCCAGGAGCCAAACAAAAGAACAATGGGAAGGTAACCAGATAGCAGCTCCCTAACACAAGATAACAGCTGCCTGGTAGATCTAATAACGACACTCAATAGTAAAAACCCATGTCTCACTGAGACACATTCAGTTACATTGAGAAGGAAAAACAGCAGGCTGCCAGAAAGCATTTCTCTCCAAAGTGCAGGCACAAGTCACATGACCAGGGGCAGCTGGGAAATTGACAAAATGTCTAGCCCCATGTCAGATTTCAAAATTGAATATAAAAAAATTTGTTTGCTCTTTTGTGAAATGGATTTCAGTGCAGAATTCTGCTGGAGTAGCACTATTAACTGATGCGTTTTGAAAAAAACATGTTTTCCAGTGACAGGATCTGCAGGTATGGGACCTGTTATTCAGAATGTTTTCTCTAGTGCATGCAGGTATGGGACCTGTAAGTCAGAATGGTTTCTCCAGTGTGCGCAGGTATGGGACCTGTTATCCAGAATGGTTTCTCCAATAAATGCAGGTATGGGACCTGTTATCCGGAATGGTTTCTCCAATAAATGCAGGTATGGGACCTGTTATCTGGAATGGTTTCTCCAATAAATGCAGGTATGGGACCAGTTATCCAGAATGGTTTCTCCATTAAATGCAGGTATGGGATCTGTTATCCAGAATGGTTTCTACAGTGCACACAAGTATGGAACCTGTTATCAAGAATGGTTTCTCCAGTACATGCAGATATGGGACCTGTAATCTAGAATAGTTTCTCCAGTACATGCAGGTATGGGACCTGTTATCTAGAAAGTTATCCAGAATGGTTTCTCCAGTGCACACACGTATGGAACCTGTTATCCAGAATGGTTTCTCCAGTACACGCAGGTATGGGACCTATTATCCAGAATGGTTTCTCCAGTGCACACAAGTATCGAACCTGTTATCCAGAATGGTCTCTCCAGTGCACGCAGGTATGGGACCTGTTATCCAGAATGGTTTCTCCAGTGTGCGCAGGTATTGGCCATACTACCCTGAATACTTTTTCCAGTGCACGCAAGTTTGGGACCTGTTATCCAAAATGGTTTCTCCAATGCATGAAGGTATGGGACCTGTTATCCAGAATAGTTTCTCCAATAAATTCAGGTATGGGACCTGTTATCCAGAATGGTTTCTCCAGTGCACACAATTATGGAACCTGTTATCCAGAATGGTTTCTCCAGTACACACCAGTATGGAACCTGTTATCCAGAATGGTTTCTCCAGTGCACGCAGGTATGGGACCTGTTATCCAGAATTGTTTCTGCAGTGCACGCAAGTATGGGACCTCTTATACAGCATGATTTCTCCAGTACACACAAGTAAGGAACCTCTTATCCAGAATGGTTTCTCCAGTGCACACAAGTATCGAACCTGTTATCCAGAATGGTCTCTCCAGTGCACGCAGGTATGGGACTTGTTATCCAGAATGGTTTCTCCAGTGTGCGCAGGTATTGGCCATACTACCCTGAATACTTTTTCCAGTGCACGCAAGTTTGGGACCTGTTATCCAAAATGGTTTCTCCAATGCATGAAGGTATGGGACCTGTTATCCAGAATGGTTTCTCCAGTGCACGCAAGTATGGGACCTCTTATCCAGCATGGTTTCTCCAGTACACACAAGTAAGGAACCTCTTATCAGAATGTTCTCCGACAAGAAAGTGGACCTTTATCCAGAATGGTTTCTCCAGTGCACAGCAAGTATGGGACCTGTTATCCAGAATGGTTCTCCAGTGCATGCAGTATGGGACCTGTTAATCCAGAATGGTTTCTCCAGTACACGCAAGATATGGACCTGTTATCCAGAATGTTTCTCCAGTACATGCAGGTATGGAACCTGTTATCCAGAAGTTATCCAGAAGGTTTCTCCAGTGCATACAAGTATGGAACCTGTTATCCAGAATGGTTTCTCCAGTCACAGCAAGTATGGACCTGTTATCCAGAATGGTTTCTCCAGTGCATGCAGGTATGGGACCTGTTATCCAGAATGGTTTCTCCAGTGCATGCAGTATGGACCTGTTATCCAGAATGGTTTCTCCAGTACAACGCAAGTATGGACCTCTTATCCAGAATAGTTTCTCCAGTACACACAAGTATGGAACCTCTTATCCAGAATGGTTTCTCCAGTGCACACAAGTATGGAACCTGTTATCCAGAATGGTTGCTCCAGTGCATGCAGTTATGGGACCTGTAATCCAGAATGGTTTCTCCAGTACACGCAAGATGGGACCTGTTATCCAGAATAGTTTCTCCAGTACATGCAGGTATGGAACCTGTTATCTAGAAAGTTATCCAGAATGGTTTCTCCAGTGCATACAAGTATGGAACCTGTTATCCAGCATGGATTCTCCAGTACACGCAAGTATGTGACATGCTTTCCAAAATGGCTGCTTCAGTGCATGCAGGTATGGGACCTGTTAGCCAGAATAGTTTCTTTGGTGGATGCAGGTATGGGACCTGTTATCCAGAATGGTTTCTCCAGTACACGCAAGTATGGAACCTGTTATCCAGAATGGTTTCTCCGTGCACGCAGTATGGGACCTGTTATCCAGAATGGTTTCTCTCAGTGTAGCAGGTATGGACCTTTATCCAGAATGGTTTCTCCAGTACATGCAAGTATGGACCTGTTATCCAGAATGTTGCTTCCAGTGCATGCAGTTATGGACCTGTTATCCGAATGGTTTCTCCAGTACATGCAGTATGGAACCTGATTATCCAGAATGGTTTCTCCAGTGCACGCAAGTATGGACCTGTTATCCAGCATGGATTCTCCAGTACACGCAAGTATGTGACTGCTTTCCAAAATGGCTGTCCCAGTGCATGCAGGTATGGACCTGTTAGTCCAGAATAGTTTCTTCGTGGATGCAGGTATGGGACCTGTTATCCAGAATGGTTTCTCCAGTACACGCAAGTATGGGACCTGTTATCCAGAATGGTCTCTCCCGTGCACGCAGGTATGGGACCTGTTATCCAGAATGGTTTCTCCAGTGTGCGCAGGTATTGGCCATACTATCCTGAATACTTTTTCCAGTGCACGCAAGTATGGGACCTGTTACCCGAAATCGATTCTCCAATGCATGCAGGTATGGGACCTGTTATCCAGAATGGTTTTTTCAGTGCACGCAAGTATGGGACCTCTTATCTAGCATGGTTTCTTTAGTACACACAAGTATGGAACCTCTTATCCAGAATGGTTTCTCCAGTACACACAAGTATGGAACCTCTTATCCAGAATGGTTTCTCCAGTGCACACAAGTATGGAACCTGTCATCCAGAATGGTTTCTCCAGTACACACCAGTATTGACCTGTTATCCAGAATGGTTTCTCCAGTGCACGCAGGTATGGGACCTCTTATCCAGAATGGTTTTCTGCAGTGCACGCAAGTATGGGACCTCTTATCCAGCATGGTTTCTCCAGTACACACAAGTATCGAACCTGTTATCCAGAATGGACTCTCCAGTGCACGCAGGTATGGACCTGTTATCCAGAATGGTTTTCTCCAGTGTGCGCAGGTATTGGCCATACTATGCCTGAATACTTTTTCCAGAGCACGCAAGTATGGACCTGTTATCCAAATGGTTTCTCCAATGCATGCAGGTATGGGACCTGTTATCCAGAATGGTTTCTCAGATGCAGCAGGTATGGGACCTGTTATCCAGAATGGTTTCTCCAGTGCACGCAAGTATGGGACCTCTTATCAGAATGGTTTCTTCAGTACACACAAGTATGGAACCTCTTATCCAGAATGGTTTTCTGCCAGTACACACAAGTATGGAACCTCTTATCCAGAATGGTTTCTCCGTGCACACAAGTATGGAACCTGTTATTCCAGAATGGTTTCTCCAGTGCATGCAGGTATGGTACCTCTTATCCAGAATGGTTTTTCCAGTACATGCAGTATGGACCTCTTATCCAGCATGGTTTCTCCATTAACACAAGTAAGGAACCTTTATCCAGAATGGTTTCTCCAGTGCACACAAGTATGGAACCTGTTATCCAGAATGGTCTCTCCAGTGCACGCAGGTATGGGACCTGTTATCCAGAATGGTTTCTCCAGTGCTTACAAGTATGGGAACCTGTTTATCCAGAATGGTTTCTCTAGTACACACAAGTATGGGACCTGTTATCCAGAATGTTTTCTCCAGTGCACGCAGGTATGGCACTGTTATCCAGAAAGTTAATCCAGAATAGTTTCTCCAGTGTACCTTCCACTTTTACACTTTTTTTTATTCAGGCATTTTATTGAGATTTTAAATGCAAAAGTAGTAACACGGATAATATAGCAATCCTATATTTTGTACAATACAACCAAAATTGTGGACATTTAAAAGAGTATGGATCAATGAAAAAAAAAAGAGTATGGATCAAGAACCTTATGTGGACCATAGCCATTAACCCCAATTGTTTTGGCATTTTTAGTGCTACCTCCAGCTTTATAGGAGAACTAAACACCCCAATAAGAAAATCCCATACCTACAACCTCAGGTAGTCCCCCCTCCCTGTCCCCCCCCCCACGTAGTTAGTTACCCCTGAAAATGCCATTAAGAATCTGCTCACGTATTGGTGCAGAGTAAGTGCAGCGGATCTCATGGGAGCCACCTTCCGGATCTCCAGTCTTGTTGTGTAAGTGAGCGCCGTATTGGCGCATGTGCAGTTGGATCTTCCGATTTGTAGCAACTGTGCATGCGCCAAATGTCCTGGAAATTGCCGAAAGGAAGGAAGAGGACCCAAAGTAGACCAGAGATCTGTATGATGGTGCCCATGACTCTGCTTCACTTACTCTGCACCGATACGTGAGCAAACTCTTAGGGGCAATTTCAGGGGTAACTATGTGGGGGGAGCAGGGAGGGGGACTACCTAGGGTTGTAGTTAGAGGATTTAATTATTGGGAGGCTTTAGCTTTAACTATGCTGTGATGTATCGTGGCGGCTGCTCGGCTTTGTGACAGCTTGTAACTTTAATTCCAGTAGCATCAAGGTGTTCAGTGTAAAAATAAAAACTGGGTAAATAGATAGGCTGTACAAAATAAAGATGTTTTCAGTATAGTTAGTTAAATGCAAAATGTAATCTATAAAGGTTTGTATGGCTGAATTTCAACATATTAGCCAGAACCCAACTTTCTACTTTGCAGCTCTCTTGGTTTCCTTTGATTGGTTACGGGGCAGTAACCAATCATTGACTTTGAGGGGGAGGCACATGGATCATAACTATTTGCTTTTGAATCTGAACTCACTGAACAGCTATGTCCCATGTGCCCCCCCTTAAAGTCGCTGACTAACTCGTAGTTAGAGAGCTGCAAAGCAGGAAGTTGTATTATGTTATGTTATAGTACACATTCCTTTACACCAGCCACTATAGATTACATTTTTGGCTAACTAACTATATTAGAAACATTTTTCATTTTGAACAGCCTATCTATTTACCCAGTCTTTATTTTTACACTGAACTGTTCCTTTCAAATCTCCTCTCCCATATACTTAGTATCAATGTCTTATCAATGCTTCTGATAGCACTAAGAGCATGGGGTCAGTAGATTTACTTCCAGCCACCAGATTTGCTAATGTATACACTAAGCACTATCTGTGGGGATTGCTGCTCAACCTATTTGTTCTGCATGACTGTCCATGCCCAGCATATCTAGAACTTGTTTCACATATTTTATTTCTTAGGTGGAGTGAAGTAACCTGTTGAATAGAAATATGGATTTCTACCAGCTGAGGCAGGTAAGCCACGGTTTTCATAAACTGACAATGTTATTCCTGCATTTTCTCTTTTGCTAAACGCTTTTGTTGTTGGTTAGGGCCATTCTCAAAGAATTCAAGTGACTTTGAAGCCCATGCAGAATTGTGGAACTTTACCTCTTATGGTTGAAGCAATTCTTTCAGTGTCTGTGGGCTGCATCACTGCTAGATCAACAAAGCTTCAGAGGGGATTGGTCAGTGATCAGGTAATGAATGGACATGACATGGAGTTTCAGAGCTGCAGTGTAGACATCAGAATGCTTGGTTCATAATGAAAGAACTGACTAACTTAATTTCCCTCTGACCAGACTTCTGCTAATAGAATGAAAAGCTACTACAGGAAATATGTTGCTGACAAGAAACACATACATGTGGGACTAAAAGATGAGAGTAGGAAAGTAAAGCTTAGACAATCTGTAAAAGCAGTGAGAAATAACCTTCCTTGTTCCTTTATATAAATGTTTCTAAAAACTGAATATAATATAGAAATAAATCAGAACAAAGGATGATGCTGTAGATCTGTGCAAATTTCGGCCTTTACTCTGTAATTGTTTATAGTTCACAAATAGTCATGTGTCTGATATATTCATGAAATCTGTTCATTTAGTTTGTGCATCATGGCTTATTCGCTAGAGATATATTGTGCGAATCATACAGCAATTAATAAAACATATTTATTGTGTTGTAGGAGCAATTTTTTTTAATATATTTTTAAAAATGGTACTGTGCTTATCATTACTCATATTCCCCTAATACATGTTTGTTTATTTCTGTTCATTCTATTTTTTTTTATTCTGGCTATGTGTGTCCTGTAACTTTTTATTTTATTTGTTACCCCTGTCCTGTGCTTTGTCTACTGAAAGATGAATGCATGTCCTGTTTACAAAGTTTATTTTTTCCTTCCAGAAAAATGATGATGTTGGTGGTGATATGGATAGTTACCAGGTATTATGGCTGCTGCTGCTGCTGTAACTGTCAATCCTGTGGCATGGAACCAAATTCTGCTCTATGCCAGAATGGGCAAGAGAAGGGTGGAAAATAAAGGGAAACATAGACAAAGGACTTGGAACAAGGGGGTGGGAGGGTGGCCAAAGATAACAAAATTTCATTTGAGAATCATGTCAGATGGTACTGTCCTCGCACAACTGTCACTGAGCACAGCACATCATAATAATATGTTTTGGTGCAAAGCCAGGTGAAACAACATAACCTAAATCAGTACTGTCCAACTTCTGTGGTACTGAGGGCCGGAATTTTTCTAGCCTATGTGGTGGAGGGCCAATAATGAAAGCCACTCCCCCATTAAACCACACCCATTTAAACCACACCCTCTTATCTCAAGAACTTTTAAGACCCTGTCCACATTAATGTTGGTGTAAGATTCTGTTATATTTTAATTATACATTTTACTAACAAGAACTAATTCCAATAGTATCCTTGGCTCTTAGATGAGACACTGTCATTGAAAAACCTTGGTCATCAGTCTGGTGAATCCCTATTCTTAGGATTAGGGTCATTCCTTTACATTCTTGTAGATCTATTCATGGTCTGTATGGTAGAGTGTGTCTGTGTTAAATGACAGGACAGCTGTCTTAGGTGAGGAGTAAGGAGAAACTATATTTGGTTTTTACTGTGATGCATGGCCTGGTCACAAAAGAGTTTGTACAGAAAAAACATGTATTGAGGTTCTCATACAATAATAGTATATATATTATACATATAAATAAGGAAAGGGGTGTTTTCTCTTGATGTATTTTGAACATATAAGGTTTTGTGATAATTTATGTATATTCATTTAAGAAAGAGTGATTGTTTTATATCAGACACCATTTACATTATTCTAATGAATGGTCATTTGGACATATGCCAAAAGTAATCCTCTACTGCCCCCAAGAGGGGTAGAAACTTTGGAAGAAAATAAAAAACCCTACCACAACCTATTTCTGGGAAAGTACTAATATGGACTTAACCACAAGTGATGGGAGGATCTAGAGGTGTTCAATGCATTTGTATTGGACTGAAAAAGTATATAAACTGACCTTCAAGCTAAGAAGATCAGAGAGAGAAAACCATCAATAACAAGGAGCAACTCTTCTAAAGGATTTTGTCATCAAGGACTGCTCTCTCTCTCTCCCATTACCAGCACATGAAGATCAACTAAGGTTGTATACCTGTTTTGCAATAACTGGATTTATCAAATAAATAATCTTTTCTTTCAAAAGGCATAACCCTCTGAATTTTATAAAGAAGTACAAAATAGGAGCAATATCCAATTTTGTTGGCGAGCAGTTATTTTTCCTACAGTTGGTAACACACCAAATGGTTGACACTCACTGCACAGATATTACTCAGCAATCATATGTGAAAAATATAAGTCATATTCTTAAATATACGATAAACATTTAAATCCATATGCCGTCTCCTCCCCTGTGGATAACGTAGCACCCCCACACCACATGGTTAAACACCTAAGAGGCCACTGACAACAATTTCCGAATGCTAAGAAACCCCCAGAACAAATCCTACCAGGCTCACATCCCACAGGGTACAGAGTAGGACAGGCAGAGTATGACATACACAGGGAGCATAGGGCAGGCAAAATATGGCACACACAAGGGAGCATTTGGCAGGCAGAGTATGGCACACACAGGGAGCATAGGGCAGGCAGAGTATGGCACACACAGGGAGCATAGGGCAGGCAGAGTATGGCACACACAGGGAGCATAGGGCAGGCAGAGTATGGCACACACAGGGAGCATAGGGCAGGCAGAGTATGGCACACACAGGGAGCATAGGGCAGGCAGAGTATGTCACACAGGGAGCATAGAGAAGGCAGAATAGAGCAGGAGACAAGGAAAGCTATAGCTAATTTCAGTACTGATGCATTATAAAGTTTACACAAGCTAAGGAAAGCATGCAGACTTTCATGTGGGGGACACACAAGGAGGAGGTCCAGCCCGACAGTCGGACAGCCCTGACCTAAATGATTCCCTCTCAGATATTGTTTTTGACTGCCATTTATTTTTTTTATTCACTATTCATTTGAAAGCATGAATATTAAGGCAGTTATTGTAAAAACTAAGGGTTTCTATAGCTTTAGCAATTAGTCATTGACTTGAGATTGAACAATTGGATAAATCATTTTAGAAAATTAATATAGAATATAAATGTGGTGAAATCACAGTGCACTAACTTTTACTGTATCTTTGTGCTTTCTGCCCTTTTCACCTACACATACCAAACTTGCTGATCAGCCGCATGGTGCATGGGCTAATTTGCATGGAAGAGTTATTCATGGCTACATTTCAGCCATGGCACTTTTGAGGGCAATATACGCAGTACTAATGGTGTATGAGCATTAACCTGTCTTTTGAATATCTGCAGGAAAAGCAGAAGCCTCAGCACGATTCCAAACATTTGCCATTAAACAGTTTTCTGCTGTTGTCTAGTTTAACAGCTGTCCATTAGAAACAAATATATTTTCATATGTTCTGTATTTGTATTGTATCAGTGAATTAGTAACACATTTAAGACCATATGGACAAATATCTGGAATAAGTGACTGTAATAATCTTTTTTTTGTGGTCATTGTTCTTTTGTGAAGTGTATAGTACATAGTATTCCTTGTCTAAAGAATTGCAGAAAACGGTTTAATGGCATCACTTGTTTCCTCTAGCACATTCGGGTGGCAGGTGGCAATGTATCAAGCACAAGTTTGATATATTTTTCATTTTGTTTCAATCACCAGGAGGAGGATTTAAACTGTGTCCGTGAAAGGTGGTCTGACACGCTGATAAAGCGGAAGGAATACTTAGATGACCAGATACAGAAAATCATCAACAAACAAGGATAAAATGTGTAGAGATGCATGCAGTTATGTTTCACACTCAGAGATCAGTACCCAAAAACTGTTTTGTTTTTTTTGCAAAATGAAAGAAAATTGGAGCTAGAATGTTAATAGTAATTATGATTTTAGTTCACTCTCTTTTCATATCCTTTCCTTTCATTCAAACAAATACCTGGTTTTTGGACCAGCTGCTTTTTTTTACCCAAAACTATGGGTTGTCACTCAAACGTGAAAGTGGTGTCTTCTGAGGGGAGGTGAAAACTGGAAGGGTGTCCACCTTCTACTGTATTTATCTAACTGTACCTACAAACAGTTAAAAGGTATATTGTTAGATTAATGTTATCCAATATAAAATGGGTGGTGATCTCCATAAGAAGGCACTCCAAGCAGCTAGCCTTTGTACATTACATGTGCAAGACATTGGAGTGGGATATGCTTCCTGCAGCTCAGAATTTTGCTCCACTGTGATATTTGATCAATATAGAAATGTGATAAGTGTTATGTAGAGTACCAATCATCCAAAATACATCATCAGTACAGGTATGGGATCTGTTATCCAGAAAGCTCCATGTAAAGGATGTCTCCCATTTTATCCAAATAATCCAAATTTTTAAAAATTATTTCCTTTTTCTCTGTAATAATACAACACTACTTTGATCCCAACTAAGATATACTTAATTCTTATGGGAGGCAAAACCAGTCTATTGGGTTTATTAAATGTTTGCATGATTTTCTATTAGACTTAAGGTATGAAGAGCCAAATTACGGAAAGACCTGTTATCCGGAATACCCCAGGTCCCGAGCATTCTGGATATCAGGTCCCATACCTGTACTAGTGATTGGTTCAAGAGTTCAAGCCTTTTCTTCACATAGATTATTACATGATGCATGGGGAAAGATGCCCTGACAGTCAGAATACAAGTCTGTCCTTTTCCCCTCTTGCGGATTCATTCTCTGACATCTATAGCAGTTGGTCAAAGCTACTTACTTTCAGGTTATGGGTCTTGAATTCTTCATCGGTTCTTAGGCTACAATTGTGTACTTTTTTATGTCTTTGTGACAAATAAACCATGTGGTTTAAATTCCATTTGTCATGTGTAATTGCTCTGCTTTCATTTATTGCCAGGCTAACAAGCTTACGGAAATTCTGTATATTGCCTTTCCTAAAAATAAAGCTTTTTCAAATCTTTAACTAAGGACATTGAATATAGCAGTGATCTGTGCACCACCAAGAACATGTAAGATGCAGTGTCCTAACAGTGCTGTTGTTTGTTTATTCTACAGGTTGTGGCCACAGCCTCCTGGGATTGTGCCATCCATGACTCGGTGCATTTGAATAGGGTGACACCTCAGAATTAGAGGGCCTATCTGATTGTGAAGGTCACAGTGCAGCTTAGCCACCCTGCTACGCTAGAGCTGGTTTGATGTAAAAGGATTGCAGTGAATGTATATAATAAGCAGGTACCTATTTATTTATAATAAGCAGGTTCAGGTATGGGATCCGCTATCCAGAAACTCATTATCCAGAAAGCTGAGAATTACAGAAAGGCCAACTCCATTTTCATCCAAAATGTTTAAAAATGATTACCTTTTTCTCTAATAATAAAACAGTACCTTGTACTTGATACCAAATAAGATATAATTAATCCTTATTGGAGGCAAAACCAGCATAGGCCCGGATTTGCGGCAAAGCCGCCCAGCCGCACAAGCAGTTTTTTGTCGGAGCACTAGCGCCGATCGGCTAGTGCTCCGAAACCAAGTTAAGAGGATGCACATGCGCTCTATCTTGAGAGAAGGAAGGGGTGACGGAGGACGCCGGCCCCTTAGTGGATGCGCATGCGCGCTATCTAGAGAGTGAGAGGGGGCGACGGAGGACGCTGGCCTCTGGGCGCCCTCAGGGCAAATCCGGCCCTAAACCAGCCTACTGGGTTTATTTAATGTTTACATGATTTCGACTTAAGGTATGAAGATCCAAGATCTGTTATCCTGAAAAGCCCAGGTCTTGTGCATTCTGGATAAAAGGTCCCACGTCAGTACCTATTTATTTACAGAGTTCACATCAACAAACAAACTTGGTTACCTTAAATTGATTTCTCACATGTTACTGCATGCCCAGTAAAATGGTAAAACGTGATTTTTTTTGTTATAATTTACTTTAATTAAAAAAAAAAGCTTTAAAGACTTTTTTTGCAACATGATTCAAACATTTCTTCAAAATGGCGTTTTTTTGGGTGATAGGCTGAAAAATAGCAAATTTTTTTTTAGGGTGCCCACCTTCCCTTCAAAATTTGTTAACATGTGGCACCTTACATACTGTGGGCACATGTGTAGGGCATTAGAACACCTATATAAACTTTTATTAAGTTTCCCTGGTCTTGTGTATTGCTCTGTATGCGCTGCAGCTCTGTACACGTCCATTCAAAACGTCCATTCATTCATTTCAATTTGGCGCCTTATGCAAATTAGCCTTCGCAAGTACAATTTAGCCTGACAAATTAATGCTAGCACAACTTCGCTACCTTTCACCTCCTGAGCGCAACTTCTGATTTTAGTGAATTAGCGGCTGCGCTAGCGCAACTCCGCAGGTTAGTGAATTTGCCCCATTGTATTTACTTTTTAGCTTTAATATTCAAAATTTCTTTGCAGATTTTTACAGAGCCTAAAAAGACGAATGTCAACAAAAAATATTCTGCACTCCTGTGGTGTAAACTATGAGATTGTGTCCAACATTCCAATGGTAGCCCTTTGTCTTTTTGGTTTTCTGATGGTACATAGTAAATCCTAACAAGGCAACATGCAGTTAAGACTTGTCTGGTTATCGCAAGTTGGTGCCATGTTTTCAAACTTGTTAAATTTATACCAAAAAAGTAAAATATTGCTGTAAAATAAACAATATATATATATATATATATATATATATATATATATATATATATATATATATATAACAAACAAGGGAAAGTTGTGCTCACCACTAGTTTTTAAAACCATTAGGCAGGGGTGCAATGAGGGTGTGACCACAAATACATATAGTCAACTACAAGAGGTCCTCTGCACTCAACCCATTATCAATATATTTAAGACAGCGACATTTTGTGCATACTGCTACTAAAAAAATGCCTTACCCTTTAAACAACACAGGGATTGTTTGTCCATATATTGCAATATATTTAAGATGGCCAACTACGTCAAAGTCATCCCATATCTGGCCAGTCCTACGCTTAATTTTCATCTGATTCATTAAGAATTCAATTGCTTAATTATACATTTTACAAAGGGACTAAGTATTACCTGCAACTTACTAGCTGCTTTCAAAGTAAAACTCCCAAACTTGGCTGCCCTTTTATTAGACACCAGTGGGATCACCTGACTATAGCTGGGAAGGGTGGGAGCTACAACATGGAGCTGGTCACTGCTCCTGTATAACTATAACAAACAAGGGAAAGTTGTGCTCACCACTAGTTTTTAAAACCATTAGGCAGGGGTGCAATGAGGGTGTGACCACAAAATACATATAGTCAACTACAAGAGGTCCTCTGCACCCCTGCCTAATGGTTTTAAAAACTAGTGGTGAGCACAACTTTCCCTTGTTTGTTATAGTTATACAGGAGCAGTGACCAGCTCCATGTTGTAGCTCCCACCCTTCCCAGCTATAGTCAGGTGATCCCACTGGTGTCTAATAAAAGGGCAGCCAAGTTTGGGAGTTTTACTTTGAAAGCAGCTAGTAAGTTGCAGGTAATACTTGGTCCCTTTGTAAAATGTATAATTAAGCAATTGAATTCTTAATGAATCAGATGAAAATTAAGCATAGGACTGGCCAGATATGGGATGACTTTGACGTAGTTGGCCAGCTTAAATATATTGCAATATATGGACAAACAATCCCTGTGTTGTTTAAAGGGTAAGGCATTTTTTTAGTAGCAGTATGCACAAAATGTCGCTGTCTTAAATATATTGATAATGGGTAGAGTGCAGAGGACCTCTTGTAGTTGACTATATATATAAATATATATATATATATATATATTATATGTATATGTTTTGCACTTTGCAACAATGCCCTCTGTAGCTGATGAATTGCACAATACAATTCTACCTACATGCAGCAGCACTGACTTTGTGAGAGGCCCCCCTTACCTGTAACTTGCGAGTAATTCTGAGATTGTACCAATAATACTGGGAGGATATTATGAGTATTTCCTTTAGTCATTAATTAATAGTTAGATTAAGTTATGCAAGAAAAGTATAATCCATTCATGTAATGTGAGAACAAATTTAAACCATCATCATGTGATGCACGAAAGGATTTTTTTTTTTTTTTTTTTACCAAACACCTATTACTAAAGAACTAGAATTGTGAAAATCTACTCCAGTCATAGTATTGGGTATGTTATAGCAGTTAAAATAGATCAAAACCCTAAAAATTAATATGATTAAAAATGCCATATTTTATATACTGAACTTATTGCACCAGCCTAAAGTTTCAGCTTCTCAAAAGCAGCAATGATCCAGGACTTGAAAGTGTCTGCAATACTCACACGCTCAGTGGGCTCTGAGCAGCTGTTGAGAAGCTAAGATTAGGCGTTGACAAAAATTATCAAACCGAAAATGAGGTTGGTCTGTAATATAAGCTTAGTAAGTGACAGCAGCACAGAGCATGTGCAGTGAATCAGCAGAAAAGTAGATGGGGAGCTACTGGGGCATCTTTGGAGACACAGATCTTCCCTGCTAAAGGGCTGTGGTTGCCTTGGGCTGGTACAGAAACTCAAAACATAATGTAAAACATTTCTGGCTACTTCTTTAAGCTTTAGTTCTCCTTTAAACAAAATATTTACACCCATTATTATAGTCAATGAGAAGTGATAAGTTGTGCATGCATATTTTAAAAGTTTCAGATTCTTGACACTTAAATTGTTTCAAAAAAGAAAATATTTTAACCATTATACTGACCCTAATAGGCAACAGAAGAGACAGAAGATCGTGAAACACTGGCTTTGACGGCGGCAAGAAGTGAAAATGAGGGAACTGCAGATGGAGAGTCTTACACTGAGAAATACACATGGGGGGTATTGCAGGTGGAAAATATACTGAGCCTTGAGCGGCTCAGGCAGGTCGGTAGCGACATAATGGGTATATTCCTGTGTTCATAACAAATGATAGAATGTCAGGTCCAGTTGGCTTGAATGGAATGTGCCAGCAAGTGCCAGGGCTAGTGCTGTTAAAAAGCAGGTTTTAGAAATCAGCTATTCTTTATTGAACGTGTGGTGTACACTTTAAACCTGTATAAGGACAACTGCATATAGGACTATTTAAACCCCAACAGTTGTTATGGAGAAAACCATGGTAATGTGAATAACAAGAATCTTATTTGTGACATTGTACCCAGTCAGTTCAGGAACATTTTTTTACAGTGAAACTTTATTTTGATATTTATTTGAAAACTTTGTTATATTTAATAAAAGAGTAGTGGCCTGTCTGTATCTGGAAATAAGCTTAATAACAGAAATGGTTTCTCCCCATAACATAGGATGTCACTGTTAAAGAAGCTCTGTCGAAGCTCATCCGAAGAAGCCTCAGCACACCCAACATGCACAATGTGAGCTATGCTTTTCCTTCATGGATCATAATCTCCCTTTACAAAAGCCATTCCTCTGCGTCTCAGATAAATACAAATACCATCATATTCCGCAGTCAGGCTGCATAAACTACCAATCCCACCAAAATGCAAGTGTATATTTGTACTGGAATTCTGTGGCTGGGAAGTTCATTCTGTTTTAGTCCTGATGTTACAGCTCCTATCATTCCCTGCAGTCTTTAGTATACGCTAGGATATGCATTCATGAGCAGCAGTCATTTATAATACCTTATACTAACCTTGATGCAAAGTGGCCCACTCTTGCTGCTGTGCAAAGACTAAAAGCAGGTCCAATCATTCAGTTTGTAAACAACAGGGGGCATGGCTTGTGTGTGGCTGCAGCTAAGGACGTGGTCCTGTGGAACATATTTAGTACTAGTATATAAAGTATTTGCAGCTTTTGTACATCAGCAGTGTATTTTGTTCTTGTTATCTTTATATTCATTTTAGTATGATGTAGAGAGTGATATTTTTTTTATTTGTGTTTTAGTTTTTTATTCAGCAGCTATCCAGCTTGTAGTTTCACAATTTTATTTATTTATTTATTTTGCAGACATCTTCTAGCCGTCTTTACCTTGTCATCTTCGTCACCAGCAATTAGGTCAAATCTATGAAGGCTAATTTTATTGCAAGATGTAAATTCTTCTGTAGTTAAATGTTGCAGAGTCTCCGTTGTTCACATTTACTTCACTGTAGTATGCATAAACAAAATCAAAGAGATGTGTTAAAAAAGGATTAAAAAATGCTAAGTGGAGGCAGAGCAAAACACAAAATGCTTTTAGGCTAATAACACATGGGGAAATACACTTTATGGAAGGGGTCCCCAACCTCTGTAGCTTTCCTTCTCCTTTAAAAAATGGCAAAACAAGCAGCTATTGAAATACACTGTGTGTTATTAACTGTAAAATAGATAAAAGTATATGAATGCATCAATTCCAGGATTTGGTTTCTTTTGGTGTTCAATCTTTGAAGCCTGAATGTCATGTAACTGTAAAGCACTGTAAAGCAGAAAGTAAAAATGTTTAAGCCTAATGCAAACTACGATTCTGTTTCAGTTTGGTATCTCATATTAAAATGAAAAAATGATAAATACCCAGGAACTTTGACAAGAAAAATCAATTTGAATTGGTAATTCTCTCCCAAGGTGTACACAAAACTTTTTTTGTATTAAAGGAGAACTAAACCCTAAAAATGAATGTGGCTAAAAATGCCATATTTTATATACTGAACTTATTGCACTATCCTATTTCAGCTTCTCAATAGCAGCAGTGATCCAGGACTTCAAACTTGTCACAGGGGGTCACCATCTTGGAAAGTGTAGTGGGCTCTGAGCAGCTATTGAGCAGCTAAGCTGAGGAGCCGTCGCAAATTATCAAGCAGAAAATGAGGTTGGCCTGTAATATAAGCTGATGCTACAGGGCTGATTATTAAATTCTGATGCTAATTGCATTTCTGTGCTGCCATGAGTAATTATCTGTATTAATTGCTAATCAGTCTTATATTGTGACATTTCTATTCTGTATATACTGTATATTGTGAGTGGGTCCTTCAGCTCAGTAACAGACAGCAGTACAGAGCATGTGCAGTCAATGAACAAAAAAGAAGATGGGAAGCTACTGGGGCACATTCAGAGACACAGATCTTTACTGCTAAAGGGCTCTGGTTGCCTTGGGCTTGTGGTGAAACCCACAACATAATATACAACATTTCTAGCTACTTCTTTAGTTAAGCACTGGTTCTCCTTTAAGTCTGCTCCCTGTTATGTCCATATTAAGAAATCTTACACAGGCTTAAACAGTTGGTTGAACAGTCACACTCTCTAAGCCACTTCATCTCTAGTCTTTTCCAATTCTAATAATGCATTTCTTCCTTCAGAAAAATACATCACAAAATGTAATCCTCTTGTGGGTATACACCCTACTAACGCCATCTGTATTGCACTACTCTGACTATGTAACCAGTGTGAAATTTGAGAGAAGATACAGTAAGGGGCACATTTACTAAGCTTGAGTGAAGGATTTGAATGAAAAAAACGTTGAATTTCGAAGTATTTTTTTGGGTACTTTGACCATCGAATAGGCTACTACGACCTTCGATTCGAACTACAAATCGTTTGACAATTCGATAGTTGAAGTACTGTCTCTTTTCTCACTTATCTAACCTTTTTTTGATCGAAGAAAAATCCTTTGATCGATTGCTTAAAATCGTTTTATCGTTCGATCGAACGATTTTTACTTCGATCGATCGAAGGATTTGTGCTAAATCCTTTGAATTAGATGGATTTAAATTCGAGGGTCGAATTAGAGGGTTTATTAACCCTCGATATTCGACCCTTGATAAATGTACCCTAAAAGTTGAGGTTGGAGAAGGCCAAACCCCCAAAAGGGATAGGGTTTAGTAAAAAAGTTAACTTGGGCCTGGTCCCCTCTCAGATCAGGGTTAGGATAAGTGGAGTGAGCATTCTGAACTGTTGTTATGCCGTGTATATAGGGGCGTACATGATCACATATACAATTGGTGTGTCGGCCCATATTTACTATATTAATTCTACCAGAAATTATCAAGTTTGGGTCTTGTCTTTGTGTAAGTTATAAGGGGCCAGATATTCTCAAACCAGAAAGTCATGTGGGTTTCTAGTAATAAGAATAACCACGTAGGTATAATTGTTGACTTTAAGAAGTGATTAATTACAGGTCTAGGCTCTAGGTTGCCAGTTGTGTAGAAAATGCTAGATGTGCTCCAATACCTGTTCCTTGTGTCATTCCAGTTTATTACACAAAACTTAATTCATGGACTTATTTCTTTTGAGTTCTTTGTATTTGTGGATTACTTGGGTTGTTAGCAACATCTGGGGGCAGATTTATCAAAGGTCGAGGTGACTTTTTGAATGAAAAAAAAAATCAAAATTTTGAGTTTTTTTTGTGTACTTCAACTAGGGAATCGACCAAATTCAATACGAATTTGAAAAAATTTGAATATCGAAATTTATCATGTACTGTCTCTTTAAAAATTCGACTTCGACCATTCGCCATCTAAAACCTGCCGAATTGCTGTTTTAGCCTATGGGGACCTCCTAGAACTTATATGTAGTCAATTGGTGGACTTTGAAAAATCAAATTTTTGGGGGGGGGGAACTTGGAATCAAATTCGATCGAATGCGATATTCCTTAGATTCGTACAATTCAGATTCGACCAAATACAGACCTATTTGAGCGAAAAGGACCTATTCGGCCAAAAAAAGACTTTGACTTAATTTCGGTTGGTCTTTTTGAATTAGCATTTCAAAGTTTTTTCAATTCGAAATTTGACCCTTGATAAATATGCCCTCTGATGTAAATTCCGTGTCAATAGCCCCATTCAAAATTTATTTACTGAGGAAAACAGTGACGTGTTTAATACTTATTTTCCCTGCTGTATGTTATTTTATAGTGTTCACCTACTTTCTTTTTACTTTTATTCTGGAAAACATTTACTTCTTTATTGGTTGCTTAGATTTAAAGTGAACTGCTGTTTTGTGAATTACTCTGTAGGGCTGGACGGAGAGTCAGTATGATGTGACAGAGTACTCTTCCAGCTATAAAGACTTACCATTCTACAGCAGCCAAGCGAGTGATTCAACCAGAACATTGGTGGAGGTGAGACTCTTTCTGAAACACATGCCTCTTCGTAACAACCCACTTAAAGCATCTTATTTCAGTTCATTGAGCTACTAAAAGGTAGTAGCAGGCCCGGACTGGCAATCTGTGGGCCTATTTTGAATCTCAGTCCAGGCCTGGGTAGTAGTATAGGTAGAATTGAATAAAGGAGTTAAACGAAAAGAAGCATAAAATTAAAGTACATTTTGTTATTTTCCATGTATGGTGTATTTGTATTTGGAGAATCAGCTGGCTGTATAAATTACAGTAAATAACCAATATATTGCAGTATGCACTGATAGCTTCTTATATGCTTCTTTTATTACTATAGCATTTCAACCTGTTGGACTCCATATGATCACTTCTTCACTGGCTTTTCTGTGCTACAGAAAATGCAGACATTTACTGGCAGGGTCAGAGCTACATCTTACTGTGCTGCTTACAAGCTGCCAACCTTGATCACTCCTTACACAGAATTGTGTGAACCTTAACAATGCTTAGGGAAAGTGCACATGATTCTGTGTAAGAAGCAGTCAGAGGAACCGCTAAGCAGTACTGCAACACAGGACTAAGGGAGGCAACAATCCAGGAAAGACAGTTAAGGCTTTATAGGATATAATGAAAAATGTTGTCCCATCATGTCGTAATAGGTAGACTCCACTGCCAGTCCTTTGATCCGAAGCTGCTGATACTTTTTAGTTACAGGTTATTGGCTGTAGTGGGAAAGTAAAGGGCAGAAAGAGACAAATGGCTTATATGGGTGCAGAATTCAAATTTTAATTTTGAGCCTTGTCTTTTATCCATTTTAATGCATCAGCTTTTTAATATATAAGCACAGGGACAACAAAAGACTTGAAAAGTTATGTAATGATATAAAGAGCAGATCACAGAGAGGCTGGGTCTCTCAGAAGTAAATAATGGGGAGGGGCACCCCACTATGTGACACACTGTACAGGCAAATATTGCATGAATTTAACAACACTGTTTCTTAAAGAGTTGGTTCCCATCTTCATTATATATTATTTATAGTTTTTTGATTATTTGCCTTTTTCTTCTGACTCTTTCCAGCTTTCAAATGGGGGTCACTGACCCCATCGAAAAGGCAAATGCTTTTTTTGGGTTTTCTAGATAAGGGATCTTTCCGTAATTTGGAAAAACTATTTAAAAATTAATTAAACCCAATAGGATTGTTTTGCGACAAATATCGATTTATGCATCTTAAAGGGGTTGTTCACCTTAAACCATAAAAAATAAATAATGAAAACCAATTTAAAAGTTGCTTAGAATTGGCCATTCTATAACATAATAAAAGTTACCTTAAAGGTGAACCACCCCCTTTAACTGCCATTAAGTTCAAGATACAGTTTTATTATTAGATAAAAAAAAGGAAATAATTTGTAAAAATCATAATTATTTTCTTATAATGGGAGATGTCCTTACTGTAATTCAGAGCTTTCTGTATAACAGCTTACAGATAAGGGACATGGCACGTTGGTCTGTTATTTGTCCCTTTTAGTAAATAAAGACCATTATGTTTAACTATAAGCAGGGCCCGATTTACATAGTGGGCGCCCCTAGGCCCACTGTCGTTTGTCGCCCCTATCCACTCCCCTTTTTTCATGCAAATTTTCATAATCTGGACCAATGTGGGTGTGGTTGGACAGCATGCCGCCCCCCTAAAATCCTGCCACCCTAGGCCCAGGCCTAGTTTGCCTTTCCACAAATCCGGGCCTGACTATAAGTGGTATAAGTGACAATTTCTTTTTTTTCTAGGCAGTGTACCAGACACTACACATGCTTTAAGCCCATTCGAAACATTCACTCATCAACCACCAAAATTCTTCAAGCCATTGATGCCTGTCAGAGAAGAGCACACAAGAAAGATTCCTGTTGAAAGCCAGCCTCTCCTCAGTCAAGAGGTACAGAACCTTGGCTCTATATTTCATGTGGCCACAGCGCAGAGCTTTTCTTTACGCATTCATTAGTCATTTATATAAAATACTACCGGCAAATTGCTATTTTAAAATGTGCAGCTGCCATCTCTTGGCTTCTAATAATGAGACAGAATAAACTTCTAATGGCAGTGGGTCGCCAGTGTATAATTACCTTCCTGTGTGTAATGCTGTTTTGTTTAAATGTCAAGGTAAGTTTCCTTTTTGATGTAAAGGAAAATAAGGGTATGGAATGGGTAAATGGCAAAACATTGAAGGGGTTTTTGTTTCCTTTATTGGAGCAACTTGCTCGTTGTGGTGGGAACAGGCCGATGCTGTAATGTTGAGCCCATTGGACACAGTGGCTCTAAATGGAAGGTACATTCTGCAACATTCACATGCAAGACGTTTGTATATAGAAGAATGTGGGAGGCTGTGAAACAGATCAGTGTATAAGATAGAGGTTCTTTACCACCCACCCCAGAACATGTCTTGTGTCATTTCCCATCTCTGCAGCTCAGTGCACATTGCTATCAGTTTTGTCTGGTTTAGCTGCTCTGGTGTGTATGTACTAGGGCAGGGGTCCCCAACCTTTTTACCCATGAGCCACATTCAAATGTAAAAAGAGTTGGGGAGCAACACAGGCATGAAAAGTCCCTTGGGGTGCCGAATAAGGGCTGTGATTGGCTATTTGGTAGCCCCTATATGGACTAGCAGCCTACAAGAGGCTCTACTTGGCACTATACTTTTTGTGCAATTAAAACGTGCTTCCAAGCCTGGAATTCAAAAATAAGCCCCCGCTTTGAGGACACTGAGCAACATCCAAGGGGTTGGAGAGCAACATGTTGCTCACGAGCTACGGGTTGGGGATCACTGTACTAGGGGAATATCACTGGAAGGGTGTATCAGCACACAGCTAAAGTCCCTATCCACTCACGCAACCCCATTGAGCACCTTTGTGTGAGACACAGTTCATATAATAACATTACTTTTCCTTTGTCATTATTTATGTGACTCATTATAAGAATTAATTGTTCTCATGAATATGTTCCAAGAGTCTTATTAATTGCTTGTTTGTTTAGACATCTCTAGATTTGCACGTGTCACAATTATTGTGTTTTCATCTGTTTTATCACTTGCACATTTTTAAACATGTCACCGTAGTATTTGTGTTCACGTTTGCTTTTGTGCTGTGTTGTGTGTCTCAACCTTTGCAGAGCATGCCTTCATCCCAGACACTTAGCACTGGCACTGCTGTGTCATCAGGACTTAATGACATCTGCATGCGAGTAGAAAACAATAACACTCCTGAAGATATCATTGTAAGTCTGCGTTTTGCCTTGGGTCATTGTGTTTAGACAGCGAGTACTTTTAACTCTCTGTTTTGTATTGCTGAATTGTAGACTTTGCATAGATTCTTTCTCCAGGGCATGTGTTATTCCTCCTCACATTTTCCATGCTTCCCATTCCTTTGCGATATCTCCACCATGCAGCCATTTGGTCTGCTAAAGGTAGCCAAGTCAGAGACTGGTATACACTCCTAGGGTACCTGTTAAAGGGACACTAAACCCAACCATTAAGCTGTGCCACTGTGCCCCATATTTCTTTATGGAAGTTGAAACTCTGACCAAAAACTTAATTACAGATGCAAGCAAATTGACCAGTGAAAATGCTAATTACCACCACTAAGTCATCCATTTTGCTGTTTTCTTACATACAGAGATTATTGTGCCACTTTGGGTTCATTATATGACATTGGAATTAAAAATGGGAAGGAAAGACGGGTTCAGTGCTGGGAAACTGTGCTTAATGCTTCCAACTCCAAATGCAGGCACAAAGAAGATGGAGCCTGGTTTACACAGAGCAGCTGGGGTTCTTATTGGAGGATTTGTTTGCCTTTTAATGCTGCCCTGAGTGCTTTAGCAATATGGCTTTAAGAAAACAACCCTGATGTTGCTGTGCTGAACTATAGCTCCCAGCATGCCTTAACCTTGATAATATGTTAAAGGATGATAGGGAAAGTGGGTTGAGCAGTGCAGTAGGGTTTATTGTCCTTTAAGGTGCCGCCCTGATGCTGTTCAACCCTGTGCAGGAAGCTTGCCCATAATATAAAGCACCAGTCCTTGATGCACATAAAATAAAAAAACCTTCCTAAAGTAAACATATTCATAGATTTTATTAGCTCTAGATATTAATGTGGTAAAGAAATATACGCAGCTCATAATGAATTCCCTGAAAAGAAAGATGTATATGAATGTTCATTGCTGTATCTGGTTTTTTTTTTTGTTTTGTTTTAAAGGAGTCAGAAGAATTACTAGTGGCTACTTTTCTCATAGTGCATCCAACGCTACACTTTCTGACATAATGGTTCCCTCCAGTAACAGCATGGATCATTTAGTTGCCTATACTGGGGATTTTGAAAGCCGAGATGTTTAGCTTCACCATTCTGCAAATGATCATGTGTCTTACTCTCACAAGTGATCGAACGGTAGGATTTCTACAGACAACCAGCCTAACCTCATAGAAAAAAGTGCCTTTGATAAAGTGCCACATTGCAGTACTGAAACAACTGCTGCTCTCCTGTTCAGAAGTGTGTCGTGCTCTTCTGTCGACTCCCCAACCTACAAATCTAAAGTAAGCACTGTCAATTTTCTGCCCAGTTAAGTTGCCGTGGAGCACACGTGTGCTATATTAGAAGATCATTCATTCAGAGAGTTCATGGGGGCTGAAGATTTATTTTCCAATGGAGATATAGATAGAGCTGACTGCAACTTAGTACCCTGACCCCTCTAATGAAACCCCTAGCCAACACTGGCTGACAGAGGATGATCATGACTCAAACTGCCTCAGTGATGCTGCCTTGTTTAGCAAATCCCCCCTCATTTCTCTGTCGATAGTTCCCTTGAAAAAAAAAGAATTTACATATTTCTGACTGTGAAGATAATCCTTTCCACAACTCACTGTGTCTCACACTTGGCAATCAAGTATGCATTGGGGAGAACATAACTGGGACAGTGCGATACATTGGCACAGTCGATTTTTCACATGGTATGTGGGTTGGAATTGAGCTTCATTCTCGGCTAGGTAAGAAGAAAAAGAAGCCATTTTATTGGCCTTTTTGCTTGTATTCAGAAATATTTGCCTATCCTATGAAATAAAACCATGAAAATAGAAATATGTTTACCCCAAGGTTTATACTCCAATGTATAACACAGCACTGCTACAAAGGAATCTTGGGGGGGAAAAGCCTTTATTAGAACATATGGCTTCTGATCCGGAACGTGGCTTTCTGCTCCACAAGGAAGTCTCCTTCAGCTATCCTCTAATAAAGTTTCACCTACAAACGTTTACCTCTTTATTTTAGTTTGGCTACTTTTTCCCATGAGCAGAGTTTGGAGGGCATATAGTCAAGGCTAATAAAATTGAACCACATGTGTGGTGTGTCCACTGGCAATAAACCAAATTTGAGTAGTTTCCTTTTTTGGTAATTTAAACAAATTAAAAACAAAAAAAAAAAATTAAAACAAAACTAATAACAGAACTCCATTTTACAAAGTTACATCTGGGGAAATGAAAAATCATGGAAATTTGTTAAGGATCAAAAATATGATACAAAAATTCTTGGTGTATAGCTGTGCAAGTTGTTGCCAGTTTACACATAGGGGCAAATTCAGATTCGGCGAACGCTGGCGAAGTTGAGCTAGCGTTACTGCGCCAAGCAAAGCAAAGTTGCATTAGTGTTGCCTAATTTGCATATGGTGGGTAGTTAAAGTTTAATGGACGTACACGTTGCAGCAAATACATTACACTACACAAGCCTGGGAAACTTTAATAAAATAAAGTTGTTATATTGCCCTACACATGAGCCCAGTGTATAGTTTATGTGCCATATGTGAAAGGGATTGCAAGGGGTTAATGTCTTTTCCTGCCTGAACACTTGATTGCGCAAGTATGCTTCTTATCAAATACACATAAGTTGTAGACTGTGTAAACATACTATAGCCACTCAGGTGTTCAAACATTACCAAATATAGGGTAGTTATATTGTGTATGACATCACAATGGAATCTCTTTGTTTACTATGCTATATAAGTTGTAGTACTACCCATAATAAACTGAACTTGTTTTGCAACACACAAGCCTACAGTGTCGTTCATTGCAAGTTCCCTGATCAGCACGCCTGGAGAGATGATATCAGATGGTTTGCCGTTGCATCAAGTATAAGACGAGCCGGCTCGCAGCTGCAAGGACAGTGCAGGGATAGCACAGTGGAGTTTAGTGGCCCTAACAGTTTTCTAGTGTCAGAAGTGGAACGGCTGGAAATCCAGAGGTAAGTAGAATCACTGTCTGAACTGACGGTGTTTTCTCTTACCTTTGGCTCTTTCCGATTGTCCGATTCTTTAGTTTAAATAAGTGTCTCATGTATGGTTGAGACTGTCTCATGTATGGTTGAGACTGTCTCATGTATGGTTGAGACAAGGGCATGATTACCAGTTTAAATAAGTGTCTCATGTATGGTTGAGACTGTCTCATGTATGGTTGAGACAAGGGCATGATTTGCAGCTAAAGTGTCTCATGTATGGTTGAGACTGTCTCATGTATGGTTGAGACTGGTTATAGAGATCCCATGGTAGTATAGTAAAATAGGGATACTCAGGTTGTGCACGGAGACCATTTCTTACTGACTGATTCATCTTTCCATGCGTATTATTGTCTTGTCTGTGTATTTGTGTTTTAAAATATATCTGTGAACAGCTGCAGCGTTAAGAGTGATCACGAGTTGCTAAACGGGTATTGTTGGGACCTTGATCTCAGTTCAGCCCTGGCTTCTCTGTTTCGTTGCAATCGTACATGACACGTTCTTTGATAAGAATTTAAGGTATTGAGATGTTTGGTTTTTTTGTTTTTTTTAATTGAATTCGATAGTCCACATAATTGATTAACCAATATTTCTGTTGACTCTATTTTACTTCTCTTCCTTCGGCCTATTCTTATCCCATTATACACCGTAGACGTATAAACTCTGCGTGTTCAGAGTTCGAGGCTATTTTTCCTGCAAAAAGTTTAGATTTATGAGTCCAGGCAGTAGGTGAATAAACCTGTAACAGAGAGTCAGCCTATAATATAAGAACAAATAAACAGTTCTCGTTAGGAAAACTGTGAGTTACATTTAATCATTACACCACCAATTAGTCTATCCTATACCTTCTTTTTCTCTTTTTGATACTTACTAATCTTATTTGTAGACTGTACTTGTATTGAATTAAGATGGGTGGTAAGACTTCAAATATTTACCACCGCCCCTCCTTAATGAGACTTGCAAACAGTATGTGTATAGATGTAGTCCTACTGGAGGATTTTATGTTGACCCCTGGGTAGATAATCTTGCAGGTTGGTGTGAACATTTAGAGCTAGACAATCCTTTTCCACGTGATGGAGCTAATGATTTATATTATATGAATATAGTTTATCAAATGTGTGTTCAGAAGAAAGAAGGTGACCCTAAATGGGATTATACATATATGACACCGGGTGGGGAAAATTGGCTTAAGATTGCCCCAGGTTGGTACTCTACACCTTCCCTCCCTAAGAACTACAATCCACGAAAAACTGGTGTTTTAAAACTATTTAAACGACACAATTCACAATGCTCTACAACCTGTGATCAAACTGTTAATACTACCCCACCCCCTTACATGGCTATCTACCCCAATTTGACACATAAACCAGATACCGTGGAGGATGATGAGATTTGCATTGCTGTAGCTTCTGCTCCTATAGTACCCCAAGCTGCCCCTATAGCACTAGTCCAAGCAGCCCCATTGGTTCAACAACCAATGCCTGTCCCTGCCCCACCCCGTATGATTGAAGCTGCAGCCTACCCATTGCCGGCCTTCCCCCTATCTGGCTTAGATACAGTAGATACTGATAAAAATCGAGATACCCCAAATGCCCGAATTAGAAAAAGATATGGGCATAATAACTCAAGCAGGTTATGAAATAGTTCATATCACTCCTGCCTGCCGTCCTGAAGATGACGGTAAGGAAAAGAGAACCTAAAAAAAGGGGGGATCAACATCCAGTTACAAAACAGTATCCTTTTCTTACTGTTGGTAAACAACTCATAATGAAACCTTTAAGCCCCACAGATTTACAAAATATACTTGCTAATGCCCCTGGCCGCCGCGTCCTACTTTTCAAAATCAACAAGCAGTCCCTAATGCCCCTGCCTCAACATTTCAACCACAAGCACCTCAGACACAACCCCAGGCTTCGACAAATTCCACTCCCAGACACACCATCAACTGGCCAGGTTCTACATAGGGCTGCCCTGAAGGTTGTACCCCACGTTTCCCTGTCATCTCATCCTCATCTTGTATTAAACGTTGCAGGAGTGGATTTATTATTCCTAGTGGACAAACACCGCCTTTACCTATTGTATGCCCAGGCTCTACCGGTACCATTTCACACCCATTTACACTCATCCCTGGGTGCCCCGAAAATCTGTTAGGCAGAGATCTATTCCACAAGTTAGGATTTCAATCCATCAGAATTTCCCCTGATGGGGGCCTTTCTGCAGATATTTTTGTTTCCGAAACTAACTCTATTTTTCTAAATTCTAACGACCTTTTTACTAACCCTTCCATTCTGTCTGTATGGGCTAATGACAAATTTGATGTGGGCTTTGTTGACTGTACACCTTACAAAGCACTACTTAAACCACACTCACATCCAGTATACATAAAACAGTACCCTCTTTCACAGGAAAAGTTAGATGGTATCCGCTCGTTAATACAGATATTCCTTAATCAGGATATCCTCACTAGTGTTGTTTCTCCTTACAATACTCCCATCAATCCAGTTCCTAAGAAGAACAACGAATTTCGATTTGTACAAGATTTAAGAGCTATTAATTCACTAATTATACCAATTGTACCTATTGTGCCAGACATTACGGTTCTTCTTACCTTCATTCCGTGTGATGCTTTGGTGTTCACGGTTTTGGATTTATCTAATGCATTTTTTTTGGTTCCAGTAGACCCTGAGACACAGTTACTTTTGGCTTTTACTTTTGAGGGGTTCCAACTTACCTGGAAACCCCTCCCCCAAGGCCTAGTGGATTCACCAGCGGCTTACTCCCTGGTGCTCCAGCATACCCTTAAGTCATGGGCCCCCGGCCATGGTTCTGTCCTGCTTCAATATGTTGATGATTTATTGTTGTGTAGTCCAAGCCAGGAAGCTAACCACCATGATACCACCTCACTGCTGCAACATCTGGCAGCAGAGGGTCATAAGGTTGCTAAACATAAAGCTCAGATGGGGGCTGAGACTGTTGAATATTTGGGATTCATTCTTTCCCAAGGCCAGAGACAAATAAACCCAAAGAGAGTACAAGCACTGACTAAGATAAAAAAAACCTGAAACTCCAAAGGAAATGCTGTCCTTCCTTGGCATCGTCAACTATTGCCGTCAATGGATACCGAACTGTTCTTACTTTGACAATATCTTAAGACAATGTACTAAAAAAGGATGCACCACCTTACGTACAATGGACTGAACAAATGACTAATGCTTTTCATTCTCTCCTACAGACATTGGTTACAGCACCTGCGCTTGGTTTACCTAATTATGTTAAACCTTTTCATTTATATGTCAAGGACACCTGTAAAACCATGGCTGCGGTCTGTGCTCAAGAATCTGGGGGAAGTTTTCGTCCTGTGGCCTATTTTTCCAAAGTAATGCCGCTTCCGGTACAGGGGATGCCGGCGTGTCTCAGAGCTTTAGCAGCTAGTGCTATGGCTGTTGAACTGTCACAGTCTGTCACAATAGGCCACAATACTATTTTGCACACCTCACATCAGGTTACACACCTATTGAAGAACATTACCACCCAACACATGACCTCCCAAAGATTAAGTGGCTATGAAGTTATTCTATTAGGTACTGCAAATTTACAGATCAAATACGCAATCAACACTCAAGGGCCTGCTGCCATACTGCATGCTCTATTACATCTGTCTGACCCTACTAATGCTTTTATACTCGATCCTCATGACTGTGTTGAATCTATCCACTACTCTACCTCACCTCGACTCGATCTAACTGACACTCCTTTGTCACATGCCACTAACGTTTTTGTTGATGGTTCCTGCTCCAGGCCTTCCGATGACACCTACAAAGCAGCATATTCAGTTGTCCAACTCCCTAATATTGTACTCGAGACTAAGTCTATTCCTGTTGATTCTGCACAAGCAGCAGAACTTATAGCACTCACCAGGGCCTGTCACTTGTTTGCCAACCGCCCCGTTAATATATTCAGTGACAGTAGATACGCTTTTGGGGTAGTTCATGATTTTGGCAACAAAGAGGTTATGTTACTACAGATGGGAAATCCATCGCACACCCTGCCCTCATTGATAATCTTTTACAGGCCATCCAACTTCCTTCTGAAATTGAAATTATCCAGTGCAGGGCACATACCAACAGAACTGATGAGATTTCCCTCGGTAATGCCCTAGCAGACCAGGTTGCCAAAACTACTGCATCCTCTGCCACTCCCACTGTCATCCCCATGTTTCTCCACACACCTCCGAGTTGTCCAGACAGTCAAATTCTACAGTATTTGCAAACATTTGCCACTCAGACTGACCTGCATTTTTGGGAACAGCAAAATCTTACCCTTGACCAGTTTGGTCTTTATTCCATCCAAGGCAAAGTGGGTATCCCCGAAAACAGTCTACCCCTACTTATCTCTCAAGCTCACGGCATTGGCCATAGGAGTTCTAAGCTCACTTTTGCTGAAATGCAAAAACATTTCATCGCAAAGAATCTCAGACAGCATTGTTCTACCTTTGTTAAAACTTGCCTCACCTGTCTTAGGGCCAACACCTTAGGAACACACAAAGCACACCAAAATTTGCCTCCCCCAATTGCACCCTTTTCTCACTGGCAAGTTGATTTTACTCATATTCCTAAGATTGGCAAACTACAGGAATATTTGCTCGTTTTTACCGACCATTTCTCTCGCTGGGTAGAAGTTTTCCCTTGCCGTCACGAAGACGCCAAAACCGTTGTTAAGTTCCTAGTTAATGACATCATACCCCGATTTGGTTGTCCGCAACAAATTAATTCCGATAATGGCCCAGCTTTTGTTAGTAAGGTCCTCCAGCTTCTAATTTCCACCTTACAAATCACATGGAAGTTTCACATTCCTTACCATCCACAGAGTGCCGGTGTTGTTGAGCAAATGAATCGCACCATAAAGGATAAGCTCACCAAAGCCACATCTGCCACATGGAAGTCCTTTTTACCTGCAGTACTAGCTGAAATACGTATGACACCACATTCAGTTACTAAATTATCTCCTTTTGAAATTGTTATGGGACGCCCATTTCCCACTCCCTGGGTCAAAGGCCCCTTAGTCATCCAACACACTGATCTTAATTTAATTCAGGAGGAGTATGTACGTAATCTTATTACTACATTGAATGGCATCTATGGTGATGTTTCTTTGTCTTTTCCTTTGCCCCCCCAGGAGCCGACCCATCCATTTCGCCCAGGCGATCCTGTTGTGGTTCGACAGCTCCATCGCTATAGAAAAGGGGGATTCCCATTTGGCCCACGAGTCACAGTGATTGCCATCACACGGACAGCAGTCCTTACCGATGCCAGCGACCATTGGATCCACGCTTCACGAGTGAAACTCGCGCCAACACTTCCAACGCCGGAACTGAGTAAAGCTGACAACACGGAACATGACACCACCACCAAATCCGTCACAGAAGGACCCGAAGATGACGTCTCAGGACCTCACACCCCTACCACCGATGATGATGAGGAAGTCCACAAAATATGCACTATGGTGCATAATTGGCACTTTCCTTTTTCTATTTTTCCCGATTATGATAATCCTTAACTGCATATGTTACCCAAACCCTCACAGCCCTTTGGGATCAGTTTGTTACCAGTTTTTCAAGAGCAATACAAGACTCCATCGCCATGAACGATCAAACCCCATCGCCACCTTAGGAGGTCAGTCTAATAATGAACGACAAGTTGCAATCAAACAAAGTGATGGCACTACCACCTTCTGGTATAACTCCGTTGGCAAAAAATCTTAGCTCAGATCGGTGTCACCTTATTGATTGTCTTAATTTTTGTTTCATTTCTTTTCTGCTGTATAATTCCCTATATCAGGAAATTAACTTCATCTTTAATAACTTCTTCTGAGGGCTTGCAACTTAAGCTTATTCATGCTGCTCGCGTATAGTCACTTATGTGACTAAAAGGGGGATTGAAAGGGATTGCAAGGGGTTAATGTCTTTTCCTGCCTGAACACTTGATTGCGCAAGTATGCTTCTTATCAAATACACATAAGTTGTAGACTGTGTAAACATACTATAGCCACTCAGGTGTTCAAACATTACCAAATATAGGGTAGTTATATTGTGTATGACATCACAATGGAATCTCTTTGTTTACTATGCTATATAAGTTGTAGTACTACCCATAATAAACTGAACTTGTTTTGCAACACACAAGCCTACAGTGTCGTTCATTGCAAGTTCCCTGATCAGCACGCCTGGAGAGATGATATCAGATGGTTTGCCGTTGCATCAAGTATAAGACGAGCCGGCTCGCAGCTGCAAGGACAGTGCAGGGATAGCACAGTGGAGTTTAGTGGCCCTAACAATATGTTAGGAAATGTAGGGGGAAAGCCTGTTACCCCCCCCAAAAAATGTACACTCTTTTGCAGCCTATCACCCTGAAAAAGGAAAAGACGCCAGTGTTTTTTGGGACTTAGAAAATGTTTAACTATTTTTTTAGGAACTCCTAACTAATCTATTGCACTTCGCCTGGTCTGAGGTGGCGAAGGCAAGTCTGGCACAAAAGGTAACGTTCAGTAAAATCCGCATCTTAGTGAATTTGCGTAGTTATGTCCCTTCACCAGAGCGAAAATTCGCCTGGCGTTAGGGAGCGAAGTACCACTAGTCTTATCTCCTTCACTAGCGAAGTTACCGAAATAACGTCACGCTGGCGAATTTTCACCAGCTTTAGGCACTTTGCCCTTTAGTTAATTTGCCCCATACGGTCTGGGTGCATATGTCTCAGGCCTACAGCTCAAGTTGGAGGTATCTCATTATGGAGAGAACAGCAGGCATTTACAGATCCCATAGCTAGGCATAATAAAAGAACCACATACTTTACGTTAGGCAAATAGTGGACTTACAGTATTTGCCTAAAATAAAGTCTGCAGTTCATTTACTACGACTGTCTGTCGAATCTGTGAGTCTCTCGTGTTGTATCCATGGTTTAAAATTGTTAAGGAAATTTAAAAGTTAAGTTTACCAGGGTAATAATAGGCTCTTTTGAGCAGGGCCCCCTTTACCTCTTGTGTGCTGCAGAATATATTTGTATTTTATAAATTAGTGTTAACAATAATTATAATAAGCACAGGGCTCTTTTCTGTGCTTTAGTAAAGGTTTCATTCCCTACCACACATGCTAACACCCCACACTAACACTTATTATTGTGAAACTCCGTAACACACACACTCAATTACAACCTTCAGGCTAAATCTATAGGCGTGCACCCATAGAAATGCATTGAAATTCGACTGTAAAACATAAACTTTAATATTAGAAATGTAAGTTTGAGGTTTCTTAGCTGTGGTTAGGCCTGGCAAATTATATTTGGGATGAATTTTCCAACTCTTGGACATTAACCATGAGTTACATCACAAATATTAGTGCCCCCTCTATAAATCGCTTTGATACTAGTCTGCTTTTATATGTCGATATATAGAAAGCTACAACCAATAAAAATAATTGTAGAGTTGATTTAAAAATAAATAAATAAAATGTTTTATTCTGATTTAAGGCAAACATGAAGGACAGTAAAAGGCAAGGAGCATTTCCGCTGCAAACCCACGCACGGCGTGTTTGTCCGTCGCAGTCGGATTACCAAAGCACTTGACTCATCACAGAGGAGCAATAGCAGCACTGCACAGGCTCAGGCATCAATGAACATAAACAAGAGGAAGAGTGCGGTGCTTCGAGACTCTTCAGCTGCCAAACCAGGAGTGAAAGCAGCCTACCTGTCTGGGGATCAGGCAGCATCTGCATTCTCTAGGAAACAGGAGATCCGCAAATCCTGGATTAAAAGCATTATTTGCACTTACTACACAATTCTTGTGTGGGAACAAATATGTTAAAAGAAAAACATGTTATACAGCTGTACAGTTTTAATTTGTTGTTCTATAACGTTTACTGGATAGAGTCAAAGACAATGTTCTAACTGTTTTTAATGTGGTCTCTACATGAAATGTCTCTGCCTTGTAGGCAGGTTGTTGCTGCACACTAAAAGCACGACTGAAAGTGAATATGTAGATAGAGGGCAGGTACTGGTCCAGTCTTACATGATGTCTCGGGAGCTCTATTTTAAACAGAGAAACAAAAACTACAGTATTTTATTCAAAGAAGAAAAATAAACCATATACATATCTGTACAAATGAAAAGCTGCAGTATGTTGTTTATCTACCAAAGAGGCTGTGTCATGTGAAATGTTGGCTAATAGCATTATTTCTTGCTTTCTGTTGAGAAAGGTAGTTCTGTGGGCTTGTTAATAATAGTCACACCATTTTGCCTTGTATGTTTCTTTTTTGTCCTGCCAGAGGGGTCAATGTCGAAAGGCATATCAAGTGCCCCTTTAATCTAGGCATAATGTTTTACTCTGGACATTTGGGGGCAAACTCACTAACCTCTGGAAATTCGCCAGCGACTGCTTTGCTCAGATTGCCACACTTCGCCAGGCGAAAATTCACCAGGACAATTCTAATTCACTAAAATGCGAAGATGCGTCCATGGCACCGAACGATGGCGAAGTTTCGCTAGCGTTAATTTGGTAAGCAAAGCGAAGTTGTGCTAATTTACATACGGTGTGGAAGTTAAAGTTGAATGGACGTATATGGAGCAGCAAATTCATTATATTACACAAGCCCAGGGAACCTTAATAAAAGAAAATAAAGTTGTTATAATACTATAATGCCCAGTGTATAGTTTATGTGCCATATGTAAGGAAATGTATGGGGGAAGCCGGTTACCCTAAAAAAAAACAAAATACGATCTTTTGCAGCCTATCACCCTGAAAAAACTGGTCGCCAGCGTTTTTTGGGACTTAGAACTTCCTCAAAAAAAATGGAAAAATTTTCTATCTACTCTATTGCATTTTGCCTGGTCTGAGGTGGTGAAGGCAAGTCTGGCACAAGAGGCAACGTTCATTAAAATCCGAATCTTAGTGAATTTGCGTAGTTATGTCCATTCGCCAGAGTGAAAATTCGCCAGGCATTAGAGTGTGAAGTAGCGCTACAGTGCATCTCCTGCACTACTGAATTTATGCCATCGCCCATTAGTAAATTGACAAAGTCCCTCTATATATATTCTACATAGACATATAAATATTCATCGATCTAAATACACTCTGCATTGATATATGTATTCATCCCTCTATATACATTCTACATAGACATATACATATTCATCCATCTCTATAAACTCTGCATAGATATATATATTCACCGTCTATATACATTCTACATAGACATATAAATATTCATTGATCTATATACACTCTGCATAGATATATATTCATCCCTCTATATACATTCTACATAGACATATACATATTCATCCATCTATATACATTCTACATAGATATATGTATTCATCCCTCTATATACATTCTACATAGACATATACATATTCATCGATCTATATACATTCTACATAGACATATACATATTCATCCATCTATATACACTGTGCATTGATATACATATTCATCTATCTACATACATTTTACATAGATATATATATTCTTCCCTCTATATACAGTCTACACAGACATATACATATTCATCGATCTATATACATTCTACATAGACATATACATATTTATCCATCTATATACATTCTACATAGACATAAACATATTCATCGATCTATATACACTCTGCATAGATATATATATTCATCCCTCTATACACATTCTACATAGACATATAAATATTCATCGATCTATATACACTCTGCATAGATTTACATATTCATCCAACTATATACATTATACATAGATATATATACTCTACCCTCTATATACATTCTACACAGACATAGACATATTCATCGATCTATATACATTCTACATAGACATATACATTTTCATCCCTCTATATACATTCTACATAGGCATATACATATTCATTGATCCATATACACTCTGCATAGATATACATATTCATCCATCTATATACATGTTACATAGATATACATATTCATCCCTCTATAAATATTGTACACAGACATATACATATTCATTAATCTATATACATTCTAAATAGACATATACATATTCATCGATCTAAATACACTCTGCATTGATATATGTATTCATCCCTCTATATACATTCTACATAGACATATACATATTCATGCATCTATATATACTCTGCATAGATATACATATTCATCCCTCTATATACATTCTACATAGACATATACATATTCATCCATCTATATACACTCTGCATAGATATACATATTCAACCATCTATATACGTTTTACAAAGATATACATATTCATCCATCTATATACATTATACATAGATATATATATTCTTCCCTCTATATACATTCTACACAGACATATACATATTTATCGATCTATATACATTCTACATAGACATATACATATTCATCCATCTATATACATTCTACATAGACATAGACATATTCATCCCAATATATACATTCTACATATACATATTAATCGATCTATATACACTCTGCATAGATATACATATTCATCCACATATATACATTTTACATACATAGATATATTTTTCCTTCTATATACATTCTACACAGACATATACATATTCTTTGTACTATATACATTCTACATAGACATATACATATTCATCCATCTATATACACTCTGCATAGATATATATATTCATCCCCCTATATACATTCTACTTAGACATATACAAATTCATCGATCTATATACATTCTACATAGACATATAAATATTCATTGATCTATATACACTCTGCATAGATATATATATATATTCATCCCTCTATATACATTCTACATAGACATATACATATTCATCCATCTATATACACACTGCAGAGATATATATATTCATCCCTCTATATACATTCTACGTAGACATACACATATTCATCGATCTATATACATTCTACATAGACATATACATATTCATCCCTCTATATACATTCTACATAGACATATACATATTCATCGATCTATATACACTCTGCATAGATATACATATTCATCCATCTATATACATTTTACATAGATATATATATTCTTCCCTCTATATACATTCTACACAGACATATACGTATTCATTGGTCTATATACATTCTACATAGATATATACATATTCATCGATCTATATACATTCTACATAGACATATACATATTTATCCATCTATATACATTCTACATAGACATATACATATTCATCCATCTATATACATTCTACATAGACATAGACATATTCATCCCAATATATACATTCTACATATACATATTAATCGATCTATATACACTCTGCATAGATATACATATTCATCCATCTATATACAATTAACATAGATAGATATATTTTTCCCTCTATATACATTCTACACAGACATATACATATTCATTGTTCTATATACATTCTATATAGACATATCCATATTCATCCATCTATATACACTCTGCATAGATATATATATTCATCCCCCTATATACATTCTACTTAGACATATACAAATTCATCGATCTATATACATTCTACATAGACATATAAATATTCATTGATCTATATACACTCTGCATAGATATATATATATTCATCCCTCTATATACATTCTACATAGACATATACATATTCATCCATCTATATATACACTGCAGAGATATATATATATTCATCCCTCTATATACATTCTACGTAGACATACACATATTCATCGATCTATATACATTCTACATAGACATATACATATTCATCCCTCTATATACATTCTACATAGACATATACATATTCATCGATCTATATACACTCTGCATAGATATACATATTCATCCATCTATATACATTTTACATAGATATATATATTCTTCCCTCTATATACATTCTACACAGACATATACGTATTCATTGGTCTATATACATTCTACATAGATATATACATATTCATCGATCTATATACATTCTACATAGACATATACATATTTATCGATCTATATACATTCTACATAGACATATACTTATTCATCCATCTATATACATTCTACATAGACATAGACATATTCATCCCAATATATACATTCTACATATACATATTAATCGATCTATATACACTCTGCATAGATATACATATTCATCCATCTATATACAATTAACATAGATAGATATATTTTTCCCTCTATATACATTCTACACAGACATATACATATTTATTGTTCTATATACATTCTACATAGACATATACATATTCATCCCTCTATATACATTCTACATAGACATATACATATTCATCGATCTATATACACTCTAGATAGATATACATATTCATCCATCTATATACATTTTACACAGATATATATATTCTTCCCTCTATATACATTCTACACAGACATATACGTATTCATTGGTCTATATACATTCTACATAGATATATACATATTCATCGATCTATATACATTCTACATAGACATATACATATTTATCGATCTATATACATTCTACATAGACATAGACATATTCATCCCAATATATACATTCTACATATACATATTAATTGATCTATATACACTCTGCATAGATATACATATTCATCCATCTATATACATTTTACATAGATAGATATATTTTTCCCTCTATATACATTCTACACAGACATATACATATTCATTGTTCTATATACATTCTACATAGACATATACATATTCATCCCTCTATATACATTCTACATAGACATATACATATTCATCGATCTATATACACTCTGCATAGATATACATATTCATCCATCTATATACATTTTACATAGATATATATATTCTTCCCACTATATACATTCTACACAGACATATACGTATTCATTGGTCTATATACATTCTACATAGATATATACATATTCATCGATCTATATACATTCTACATAGACATATACATATTTATCGATCTATATACATTCTACATAGACATATACATATTCATCCATCTATATACATTCTACATAGACATAGACATATTCATCCCAATATATACATTCTACATATACATATTAATCGATCTATATGCACTCTGCATAGATATACATATTCATCCACATATATACATTTTACATAGATAGATATATTTTTCCTTCTATATACATTCTACACAGACATATACATATTCTTTGTACTATATACATTCTACATAGACATATACATATTCATCCATCTATATACACTCTGCATAGATATATATATTCATCCCCCTATATACATTCTACTTAGACATATACAAATTCATCGATCTATATACATTCTACATAGACATATAAATATTCATTGATCTATATACACTCTGCATAGATATATATATATTCATCCCTCTATATACATTCTACATAGACATATACATATTCATCCATCTATATACACACTGCAGAGATATATATATTCATCCCCCTATATACATTCTACTTAGACATATACAAATTCATCGATCTATATACATTCTACATAGACATATAAATATTCATTGATCTATATACACTCTGCATAGATATATATATATATTCATCCCTCTATATACATTCTACATAGACATATACATATTCATCCATCTATATATACACTGCAGAGATATATATATATATTCATCCCTCTATATACATTCTACGTAGACATACACATATTCATCGATCTATATACATTCTACATAGACATATACATATTCATCCCTCTATATACATTCTACATAGACATATACATATTCATCGATCTATATACACTCTGCATAGATATACATATTCATCCATCTATATACATTTTACATAGATATATATATTCTTCCCTCTATATACATTCTACACAGACATATACGTATTCATTGGTCTATATACATTCTACATAGATATATACATATACATCGATCTATATGCATTCTACATAGACATATACATATTTATCGATCTATATACATTCTACATAGACATATACTTATTCATCCATCTATATACATTCTACATAGACATAGACATATTCATCCCAATATATACATTCTACATATACATATTAATCGATCTATATACACTCTGCATAGATATACATATTCATCCATCTATATACAATTAACATAGATAGATATATTTTTCCCTCTATATACATTCTACACAGACATATACATATTTATTGTTCTATATACATTCTACATAGACATATACATATTCATCCCTCTATATACATTCTACATAGACATATACATATTCATCGATCTATATACACTCTGCATAGATATACATATTCATCCATCTATATACATTTTACATACATATATATTCTTTTCCCTCTATATACATTCTACACAGACATATACGTATTCATTGGTCTATATACATTCTACATAAATATATACATATTCATCGATCTATATACATTCTACATAGACATATACATATTTATCGATCTATATACATTCTACATAGACATAGACATATTCATCCCAATATATACATTCTACATATACATATTAATTGATCTATATACACTCTGCATAGATATACATATTCATCCATCTATATACATTTTACATAGATAGATATATTTTTCCCTCTATATACATTCTACACAGACATATACATATTCATTGTTCTATATACATTCTACATAGACATATACATATTCATTGTTCTATATACATTCTACATAGACATATACATATTCATCGATCTATATACACTCTGCATAGATATACATATTCATCCATCTATATACATTTTACACAGATATATATATTCTTCCCTCTATATACATTCTACACAGACATATACGTATTCATTGGTCTATATACATTCTACATAGATATATACATATTCATCGATCTATATACATTCTACATAGACATATACATATTTATCGATCTATATACATTCTACATAGACATAGACATATTCATCCCAATATATACATTCTACATATACATATTAATTGATCTATATACACTCTGCATAGATATACATATTCATCCATCTATATACATTTTACATAGATAGATATATTTTTCCCTCTATATACATTCTACACAGACATATACATATTCATTGTTCTATATACATTCTACATAGACATATACATATTCATCCCTCTATATACATTCTACATAGACATATACATATTCATCGATCTATATACACTCTGCATAGATATACATATTCATCCATCTATATACATTTTACATAGATATATATATTCTTCCCTCTATATACATTCTACACAGACATATACGTATTCATTGGTCTATATACATTCTACATAGATATATACATATTCATCGATCTATATACATTCTACATAGACATATACATATTTATCCATCTATATACATTCTACATAGACATATACATATTCATCCATCTATATACATTCTACATAGACAGACATATTCATCCCAATATATACATCTACCATATACATATTAATCGATCTATATACACTCTGCATAGATATACATATTCATCCATCTATATACATTTTACATAGATATATATATTCTTCCCTAAATATACATTCTACACAGACATATACATATTCATCCCTCTATATACATTCTACACAGACATATACGTATTCATTGGTCTATATACATTCTACATAGATATATACATATTCATCGATCTATATACATTCTACATAGACATATACATATTTATCGATCTATATACATTCTACATAGACATAGACATATTCATCCCAATATATACATTCTACATATACATATTAATTGATCTATATACACTCTGCATAGATATACATATTCATCCATCTATATACATTTTACATAGATAGATATATTTTTCCCTCTATATACATTCTACACAGACATATACATATTCATTGTTCTATATACATTCTACATAGACATATACATATTCATCCCTCTATATACATTCTACATAGACATATACATATTCATCGATCTATATACACTCTGCATAGATATACATATTCATCCATCTATATACATTACATAGATATATATATTCTTCCCACTATATACATTCTACACAGACATATACGTATTCATTGGTCTATATACATTCTACATAGATATATACATATTCATCGATCTATATACATTCTACATAGACATTATACATATTTATCGATCTATATACATTCTACATAGACATATACATATTCATCCATCTATATACATTCTACATAGACATAGACATATTCATCCCAATATATACATTCTACATATAACATATTAATGATCTATATGCACTCTCGCAGTAGATATACATATTCATCCACATGATATACATTTACATAGATAAGATATATTTCCTCCTATAGTATACATTCTACACAGACACCTATACATATTCTTTGTACTAATACATTCTACATAGACATTATACATATTCAGTCCATCTATATACACTCTGCATAGATATATATATCATCCCCTATATAACTTCTACTTAGACATATACAAATTCATCGATCTATATACATCTACATAGACATATAAATATTCATTTGATCTATATACACTCTGCATAGACTAATATACTATTCATCCCTGTCTATATACATTCTAACCAATAGACATCGGTATACATATCCATCCATTCTAATACACACTGCAGAGATATATATAGTTCATCCCCCATTACATTCTACTTAGAACATATACAAATTCGATCGATCTATATAACATTTACTACGTAGACATATAAATATTCATTTCGACTAATATACACTCTGCACTAGATAATATATATATATTTCATCCCTCTATATACATTTCTTACATAGACATATACATATTCATCCAGTCTATAATCCTCTCT